>NW_022990214.1:550088-601354 GCF_902827175.1 Gymnodraco acuticeps | reverse complement strand
CCACTACATGTATTTAATACCTCTAGTAACTTCACCGATGTGGATGAATGATGTGAAATCTAATCAAGTGTTGAATCAGACTTTAGTTCCACCTGGAGTAAATTCACAAGCTACCCTGCAGTATACAAAGTACTTCAAACTAGCTGCACCTTCACCAGCTTTGAGAACACTTTCATGATCAATCTTTATAAAACATATCATATATATTATTCTGAAATGGGTACTTTTACTTTTGGTAATTGAAGTATATTTTGATGCTTATACTTATGTACTTTTACTTGAGTAACATTTTAATTTCAGGACCTTTACTTGTAACAGAGTATTTCTACACTCTGCTATGTTCTACTTTTACACTTTTTAACGTCGGAGCTTATCGATCCCACAGTCTTTAAAAATGTAGCCCTGGTTTAATAGGATTTCGGTACCCATCCCCAGATCGAACCTCCTTATTTTGTGTTCAAAAAGCACCAGATTGATGCATATCACTTCAAAATGTGTCACGTTTTCTTACAGGAAAAAAATGCTCCTAGTCCTCCATTAAGGGTCTGAGGTCCTCCCACCATAGTGTCACAAAATCCTGTGGAAAGCCCTGATGTCGGTGTAGTGTGTTACCCAGTTATGAGAGAACACTGTGGGCGTGGCTCCACTGGAAATGCAACTGTCACCAGCTGCAGGGATTGGGTGTTGCTTGTGACCTTTCTAGAGGGATTGAGAGGAGGGGTGGGTTAGAGTGAAGAAGTGACAGTGGGAAAGTCGAGGCTCTCTAGCTGTGGAAGACTACATTTAGTGTGCGTACATGACTTCGTTGCTGGCAGGAAACTTAACACTCGTTGTGTTTTTGCGATGATACTTTATTTTCATTCACTTCCAAAGTCACTATGAACAATGGTACGTGTTTGTTTTTCATTTTGTGATCTCTTTGACTGAAGTTATCACTCTTTAGTCTACTGTGAAATGCACAAATCACTTGCCTTAAGGCTGTTGTTTACTTGGCGGCCCGCGGGCCAAATCCGGCCCCGGGGTGATATTTACCGGCCCTTTGAGTATAATGTTAAAGTATTTTTTATTTTTTTAACGATGTTCTTTTGGACCAGAGTGCCTTTATTCCAGAGAGGGTGTTACATTGAGAGATAGAGGGGAAGACATTGCCTGAAAACTTTGACGGGCTCGGGTTTCGAACCCACCTACTAGCTGCTGTAGTGACAACTCCTGTCATTGATTGCATCTCTGCGTGAATGATTAGATTATTTCACCTAAATCAAATGAAATGATGTTGATGGTTAAATGAGCTTCACATGTAGGCCTACTGAGTTCTGAACTTGCCATTTAGATCTCTAAAGGCCGTGGGGCTATGTTGTTTGATTTAATTAAACACAATATATGCACTCCACTATGCTGTTGGAGTATTTACTGTATCTGAAGCTCTTGATATGATTGCTCATATTTAAAGCCATCTTTTTCCCGGCCCCTTGATTTGGATCATTTCCATCAACTGGCCCCATTCCAAACTAATTGAATAGCCCTGGTGTGCAGTTTGCTGCTTTGCTTGCTGAGTTTGCTGTAATGCCGGCTTCAGGCTACGTCCCAGGATGACCCATTTGGGCATAGTGTAACGATATGCCCTGAATATCTGAGCAGGTGCAATGTGACTGTATTTTCTCAGTGTTAGATACAACACAGGTTCAGGAACCACTCCTAAAACCTGGAAATGAGTTAGCAATTTAGCACTTACGGCCCCCTCGTCTTGAAGTCAGTGTCTCTTTGAACACGTTTCTTTTAGATGCTTGAAATAAGATCTGTGGTTATCATGAGCCTAAAAGAGTTATACATTTTGCTCCCATTTTTCATGAGATGAACTGAAAGATCTAAAACATTTTCTATATACACAAAATAACCATTTCTCTCAAATATTGTTCACAAATCTGAAAAGATCTGTGATAGTGAGCACTTCTCCTTTGCCGAGATAATCCATCCCACCTCACAGGTGTGGCATATCAAGATGCTGATTAGACAGCATGATTATTGCACAGGTGTGCCTTAGGCTGGCCACAATAAAAGGCCACTCTGAAACGTGCAGTTTTGCTTTATTGGGGGGGTCTGGGGGGGTCCGAAAACCAGTCGGTATCTGGTGTGACCACCATTTGCCTCACGCAGTGCAACACATCTCCTTCGCATAGAGTTGATCAGGTTGTTGATTGTGGCCTGTGGAATGTTGGTCCACTCCTCTTCAATGGCTGTGCCAAGTTGCTGGATATTGGCAGGAACTGGAACACGCTGTCGTATACGCCGATCCAGAGCATCCCAAACATGCTCAATGGGTGACATGTCCGGTGAGTATGCTGGCCATGCAAGAACTGGGATGTTTTCAGCCTCCAGGAATTGTGTACAGATCCTTGCAACATGGGGCCGTGCATTATCATGCTGCAACATGAGGTGATGGTCGTGGATGAATGGCACAACAATGGGCCTCAGGATCTCGTCACGGAATCTCTGTGCATTCACAATGCCATCAATAAAATGCACCTGTGTTCGTCGTCCATAACATACGCCTGCCCATACCATAACCCCACCACCACCATGGGCCACTCGATTCACAACATTGACATCAGAAAACCGCTCACCCACACGACGCCACACACGCTGTCTGCCATCTGCCCTGAACAGTGAAAACCGGGATTCATCTGTGAAGAGAACACCTCTCCAACGTGCCAGACGCCATCGAATGTGAGCATTTGCCCACTCAAGTCGATTACGACGACAAACCGGAGTCAGGTCGAGACCCCGATGAGGACGACGAGCATGCAGATGAGCTTCCCTGAGACGGTTTCTGACAGTTTGTGCAGAAATTCTTTGGAAACCGATTGTTGCAGCAGCTGTCCGAGTGGCTGGTCTCAGACGATCTTGGAGGTGAACATGCTGGATGTGGAGGTCCTGGGCTGGTGTGGTGTGGTTACACGTGGTCTGCGGTTGTGAGGCCGGTTGGATGTACTGCCAAATTCTCTGAAACGCCTTTGGAGACGGCTTATGGTAGAGAAATGAACATTCAATTCACGGGCAACAGCTCTGGTGGACATTCCTGCTGTCAGCATGCCAATTGCACGCTCCCTCAAAACTTGCGACATCTGTGGCATTGTGCTGTGTGATAAAACTGAACGTTTCAGAGTGGCCTTTTATTGTGGCCAGCCTAAGGCACACCTATGCAATAATCATGCTGTATAATCAGCATCTTGATATGCCACACCTGTGAGGTGGGATGGATTATCTCGGCAAAGGAGAAGTGCTCACTATCACAGATTTTTTCAGATTTGTGAACAATATTTGAGAGAAATGGTTATTTTGTGTATATAGAAAATGTTTTAGATCTTTGAGTTCATCTCATGAAAAATGGGAGCAAAAACAAAAGTGTTGCATTTATATTTTTGTTCAGTGTATTTTGTTCTACGACTTAAAATATGTCGGTGAATAGCCCACTGGTGAATGTCTGAAGCTTCTATGTGTCATACAAACAGTGGTTGCAAACAAGTGACTAAATGAGACTACTAAAGGCCATCACGCTGAACATTAACTGTCTTTAGCTTAGCGGTAGTGACGGGAATTCATGTGGACATCATGTAGTTCCTTTATTGCCTTATGTTAGCTTTTTGTTTTCTGGCGATTGCGTTTATGCTTAAAGAAAATAAGAAAAATCCCATTGCTTTTTTTGAGGGAGCACTTCATCAAATCGGTTATGTCTAAAGAGATTTGTCATCACTGCCCCTCTCTATAGCATGTTCACCACATTCACCTTACTAAAAAGCACTTCTATTTCATTCCATATTGACCAGATGAGATTGATTGTGTTGTTTTTTTATTTGATCTATGATTGAATGTATTCTAATGACCAGGGTGGAAAAGGGAAGTGGTCTCTGATTTCACACAAACAGTATGTGAAGGTCAACTCTGTTGTGTTTTTCCAGATGTGTTTGTGGACTGGAAGCAGAATGTCAATGAAGTGACGGTCAGACTGCGCTGTGGAGAGGGGGTGCAGAGAATAGAGGATATCAACACGACCTTCACTGATACTCACTGCCATGTGCACTTCCCAGGTGAGTCCTAGTAATGCATATTCATTGTACAGAAACTACAGTGGAGCATCAATAAAAACAGTCAAGTTCAATTTAAATACAACCACAAGGACAACGGACAAAGTTGCATCCATCTCAAGTGATTGCATACTTACCATTTATGTGGATTCCAGTTCTGTTCTAAAAACATCTGTATGCATGTTATAATTGCTCAGATGGACGGCAGTGGAGCTGCCAGCTGCAGGAGGAGATTGAGGCGTCATGCAGCAGAGTCCAACACAAGGAGAAGGGAGGCTTCCTGCACGTCATCATGCACAAGAAGATTCCCTTCCACATCTGGCCTTCGCTTAAGGTGAGTCATATAACTGGTTTTCATTTAGATTCAGGGAAGCAACCTTCTGATGTTTTTAGTCCCGACACATAAGCTTTGGGCATTGGTCAATATGGAGTACGTATCTTATACAAAGGTGTTCCTAACTATGTCATTATTTAGGTGCACACTTTAAATCACTGTAATATTAATGCGATTTCTGGATTTTCTCATATAATATATGAACTTAGTATGTCATTGAATAGATAAGCCCCATTGTGACCAACTCAATCCAGCTATTTGATTATAAATAAGAAATAAATGACTAAAATCACTTAAACTACCAGCAATGTACTCAGCCAATTGCACATTGTTAATATTTATCCAGCTAATTAGTTAAAATAAGCTAAATGAAATCCAATTGCCAGATCCTAAGCCTTTTTATTTACATTTTTTATTATTTGAGTACATTCGTGTTTTTTCCCCCTAACATGTGACATTATACATGAAGCATTTTTTGCATAATATTTAATTGTTTTATGAAATTGTGTAAAATTAGTTATTACTGTAAATGGGGTCTTCAGTTCAGTCTGCAGCTGGTTAAATACAATGTTTTTCCTCTACTTATTCTTATACAGTCAAATAAGAAGGAGAAGGAGACAGTTCCTATTGAGACCAAAAAAGAGAAGGAACTGGAGGGGAAGCCCGTTCCCTCGGAGTCATCAGAGAAACCCAGAGTGTCCTCCACGCAGCCAAATCAGCAGCCTCCCCCGACACCGGCACACAGCGAGTCCAGGCGCGGTGGCAGCAAGGCAGAGCGGGGGGTGAAGCGCGGCCTGAAAAACAAACAAGCGTGTGACAAAACCACTACAGACTCTGCAGGGGTGAAAGGTGGAGCTGGAGATGGCTCAGCCCCCACCAGCAAGCCTGTCGCAGTCACGGAAGGAGAGCCTCAGGAACCCAGTGCCAAGCGCACCGTCACACAGCTGCCCGCGGCAACCAAGGAGGCCATGTCACCTGCCGACAGGGACACTCACACACACCTGCCCGCTGGTCGGAGCCCACAGACACAACGCAGAGATGGAGACAACAAAGGCGGAGGAGAGGAACAGAGAGCAGGAGTCGCTGCTGGCAGCCATACTAACAAAACTCAGGTGAGAAACGTTGTTGTGTTTATTTATTTAGAAAGTCAAAATGTATTGTTTTACCAATTTAACCCTTATAATTTTAAGGATTAGGTCTGACGTGCCTTTGTGACGTGCAACAACATTAACATGAACCTTTCTGTTGGTCGCTTGTTAGCAGACCCTTCACGCGATGGCAGAGCGAACAGGTACAGGCAGGGCCAATAGTGATAGCCCTATAGTTGAAATCTACTACCCACAAATAAACATATGGACATGGGTTACTATTTAAAAAAAATTGTAAATGTATTTAGGAACCTATCCATGTGATTTTAAGTGGGGGGGTCCAGGGGCATGCTCCTCCGGTAAGATTTTGTTTTACATTTTGGAGTTAAATGCATCAATCTGGTGCACTTTGAGGGGAAAATAAAGAGACTAGATCTATGGAAACACCTATATGAAACAAAACTGTATGCATTTCAATAATCATAAAATCATGGCCTTAACCAATAACATACCATTTTCAATATGAAAAAACACTGACACTTGTTTATTTATTTTTGGTTCATTTATAGTTGTGAGTGTGTCTGTGCTCCTGAATCAGCCTCTCCGGTCTCCCTCCTCTCCCCCTGGTCCAGCAGCAAAGACTAGTTTTAGCTCTCAACAAGTTTTAAAAGTTACCTTTTTTCATCTAGTTAACTTTTTTTATTTGTATTCATGCATATTTTACAAATCCCTCCCCTCTCAAATGGAAATATGTGTTTACATAAATGGTGACCAAACCGTTTGAGACCCCCTGAGAACTTAGACTAAGTTAACTATCTAAACACTCAGAGTCCTTTACCTCACCTGAGCTGAGGTTATCCCGAGCTTGAATGACACACAGAGACCAATCAAGGGCTTTGATTTATGATCTGTAGGACAATGGCCATGTCGGCAGACCACATCATGTAGACAGCCAGTCACCCTGTGTGAGGCAGACCACATCATGCACACAGCCAGTCACCCTGTGTGAGGCAGACCACATCATGTAGACAGCCAGTCACCCTGTGTGAGGCAGACCACATCATGCACACAGCCAGTCACCCTGTGTGAGGCAGACCACATCATGTAGACAGCCAGTCACCCTGTGTGAGGCAGACCACATCATGTAGACAGCCAGTCACCCTGTGTGAGGCAGACCACATCATGTAGACAGCCAGTCACCCTGTGTGAGGCAGGCCACATCATGTAGACAGCCAGTCACCCAGTGTGAGGCAGGCCACATCATGTAGACAGCCAGTCACCCAGTGTGAGGCAGGCCACATCATGTAGACAGCCAGTCACCCTGTGTGAGGCAGGCCACATCATGTAGACAGCCAGTCACCCAGTGTGAGGCAGCCCACATCATGTAGACAGCCAGTCCCCCTGTGTGAGGCAGACCACATCATGTAGACAGCCAGTCACCCAGTGTGAGGCAGCCACATCATGTAGACAGCCAGTCACCCTGTGTGAGGCAGACCACATCATGTAGACAGCCAGTCACCCTGTGTGAGGCAGACCACATCATGTGGACAGCCAGTCACCCTGTGTGAGGCAGACCACATCATGTAGACAGCCAGTCACCCTGTGTGAGGCAGACCACATCATGTGGACAGCCAGTCAACCCTGTGTGAGGCAGACCACATCATGTAGACAGCCAGTCACCCTGTGTGAGGCAGACCACATCATGTAGACAGCCAGTCACCCTGTGTGAGGCAGACCACATCATGTAGACAGCCAGTCACCCTGTGTGAGGCAGACCACATCATGTAGACAGCCAGTCACCCTGTGTGAGGCAGACCACATCATGTGGACAGCCAGTCACCCTGTGTGAGGCAGACCACATCATGTAGACAGCCAGTCACCCTGTGTGAGGCAGACCACATCATGTAGACAGCCAGTCACCCTGTGTGAGGCAGGCCACATCATGTAGACAGCCAGTCACCCTGTGTGAGGCAGACCACATCATGTAGACAGCCAGTCACCCTGTGTGAGGCAGACCACATCATGTAGACAGCCAGTCACCCTGTGTGAGGCAGACCACATCATGTAGACAGCCAGTCACCCTGTGTGAGGCAGGCCACATCATGTAGACAGCCAGTCACCCTGTGTGAGGCAGACCACATCATGTAGACAGCCAGTCACCCTGTGAGGCAGACCACATCATGTAGACAGCCAGTCACCCTGTGTGAGGCAGACCACATCATGTAGACAGCCAGTCACCCTGTGTGAGGCAGACCACATCATGTAGACAGCCAGTCACCCTGTGAGGCAGACCACATCATGTAGACAGCCAGTCACCCTGTGTGAGGCAGGCCACATCATGTAGACAGCCAGTCACCCTGTGTGAGGCAGACCACATCATGTAGACAGCCAGTCACCCTGTGTGAGGCAGACCACATCATGTAGACAGCCAGTCACCCTGTGTGAGGCAGACCACATCATGTAGACAGCCAGTCACCCTGTGTGAGGCAGACCACATCATGTAGACAGCCAGTCACCCTGTGTGAGGCAGACCACATCATGTAGACAGCCAGTCACCCTGTGAGGCAGACCACATCATGTAGACAGCCAGTCACCCTGTGAGGCAGACCACATCATGTAGACAGCCAGTCACCCTGTGAGGCAGACCACATCATGTAGACAGCCAGTCACCCTGTGTGAGGCAGGCCACATCATGTAGACAGCCAGTCACCCTGTGTGAGGCAGGCCACATCATGTAGACAGCCAGTCACCCTGTGAGGCAGACCACATCATGTAGACAGCCAGTCACCCTGTGTGAGGCAGACCACATCATGTAGACAGCCAGTCACCCTGTGTGAGGCAGACCACATCATGTAGACAGCCAGTCACCCAGTGTGAGGCAGACCACATCATGTAGACAGCCAGTCACCCTGTGTGAGGCAGCCCACATCATGTAGACAGCCAGTCACCCTGTGTGAGGCAGACCACATCATGTAGACAGCCAGTCACCCTGTGAGGCAGCCCACATCATGTAGACAGCCAGTCACCCTGTGTGAGGCAGACCACATCATGTAGACAGCCAGTCACCCTGTGTGAGGCAGACCACATCATGTAGACAGCCAGTCACCCTGTGAGGCAGCCCACATCATGTAGACAGCCAGTCACCCTGTGTGAGGCAGACCACATCATGTAGACAGCCAGTCACCCTGTGTGAGGCAGACCACATCATGTAGACAGCCAGTCACCCTGTGTGAGGCAGCCCACATCATGTAGACAGCCAGTCACCATGTGTGAGGCAGACCACATCATGTAGACAGCCAGTCACCCTGTGAGGCAGACCACATCATGTAGACAGCCAGTCACCCTGTGTGAGGCAGACCACATCATGTAGACAGCCAGTCACCCTGTGTGAGGCAGACCACATCATGTAGACAGCCAGTCACCCTGTGAGGCAGACCACATCATGTAGACAGCCAGTCACCCTGTGTGAGGCAGACCACATCATGTAGACAGCCAGTCACCCTGTGAGGCAGACCACATCATGTAGACAGCCAGTCACCCTGTGTGAGGCAGACCACATCATGTAGACAGCCAGTCACCCTGTGTGAGGCAGACCACATCATGTAGACAGCCAGTCACCCTGTGTGAGGCAGACCACATCATGTAGACAGCCAGTCACCCTGTGTGAGGCAGCCCACATCATGTAGACAGCCAGTCACCCTGTGTGAGGCAGACCACATCATGTAGACAGCCAGTCACCCTGTGTGAGGCAGCCCACATCATGTAGACAGCCAGTCACCCTGTGTGAGGCAGGCCACATCATGTAGACAGCCAGTCACCCTGTGTGAGGCAGACCACATCATGTAGACAGCCAGTCACCCTGTGTGAGGCAGACCACATCATGTAGACAGCCAGTCACCCTGTGTGAGGCAGACCACATCATGTAGACAGCCAGTCACCCTGTGTGAGGCAGACCACATCATGTAGACAGCCAGTCACCCTGTGAGGCAGACCACATCATGTAGACAGCCAGTCACCCTGTGTGAGGCAGGCCACATCATGTAGACAGCCAGTCACCCTGTGTGAGGCAGACCACATCATGTAGACAGCCAGTCACCCTGTGTGAGGCAGACCACATCATGTAGACAGCCAGTCACCCTGTGTGAGGCAGGCCACATCATGTAGACAGCCAGTCACCCTGTGTGAGGCAGACCACATCATGTAGACAGCCAGTCACCCTGTGAGGCAGACCACATCATGTAGACAGCCAGTCACCCTGTGAGGCAGACCACCTCATGTAGACAGCCAGTCACCCTGTGAGGCAGCCCACATCATGTAGACAGCCAGTCACCCTGTGAGGCAGCCCACATCATGTAGACAGCCAGTCACCCTGTGTGAGGCAGACCACATCATGTAGACAGCCAGTCACCCTGTGTGAGGCAGCCCACTTAACAGGCCAGGCCATCGGGGAAACCCCCCGGTCCTCCCGATGGCCAGTCCGGGACTGGGTACAGGAGGCGTAGAGCGAGGGATCATTGTCCACAAGTTAATCGATCGCAGATGGCGTCGTGGTCGTGGACGAATTAAAAAAACCTAAATGGGTCGCGAAATATACTTGGGCGGCCGTTAATATACCTGGGCGGCCCACCCAAGTAAAGTCTATGTGTGGGAAACCCTGCTGTTTATAAAGGTTCAGAAATGGTCTAATGTTGCGCAAGTGCAATATCAGTCAAAAATAATCCCAATTTAGTTATTCTTTCTGATTCGTGCAGCCCTATTAGCAATTTAATGACACATCTTGCCATATTGTGATAAACAAATGTCTTGATGGAGAGTGTGCCGTTTTCACATGGTTATTTATATCCGCCTTCTACTAGGGCAGAGGGTGAAATTGAACTATTTGAGAAGACAGACTCCGGTCATCCTTTTGCGTGCAAGCCAAGCACTCCCTAATGCTTCTCTTGGCATGACCCGCCCTGCATAGCTTGGCAGCAGCATAACTGACTGGTTAGAAAACAGTTTTTAATTCAATACCTAGTCCTCATAGTCCTTTACTACTGAGCCAGCTCCACATACCCTACATATCTGTGTTATCTGGCCTAACTAACCCTAACAACAATGATCCTTCTAAGCGGTTTTAGACGCTAGTTTCAAACTCAGTAAATCAACCCAGCGTTTAGGAATATTTCACAAATGAAGAGTAGACTATTATATTAGACATATTTGAAAATGTTAAATATACACTCCAGCCTAAAAGCAATGTAGTTGCATTATGCTATACCATAGAATAAATAGGTTTCTTAATTCATAACCAAAAATAGATGTAAAACATTGTCTGCTTACCGCAAATGTAATTATAGTCGGTGATATTCTATGAACACATCCATCTGCGATTTGTTCCCTGCCATGTTTCTTTTAGCCTTCATTATAACTTCCTAGCCTTAAACGTATTCATATTTGTGTGATATAATTGTACAATCCTGATCCTTTGATTTGTCAACAGGCAAAGCTTTTATACGAGTTGATCTCTTATCTAGAACATAACATGCTTCAGAGCACCATAAGTTACCATGGTGATCCACCTCTGTAAGAAGTGAAACAATGGCGTACGACTAGGGATGGGGATCGTTTGAATTTTAACGATTCCGGTTAGGCCTGTCTGTCGCGATAATCGATAAATTGACTTATCGTACGATAAATAAAAATGGACTCGATAACTTTTCTGAGCTCGATACATTGCCGTTTACATAAGGATGTGACCAGCATTTTAGCCAGGCGCGCTGTGGCTGCCGGCCACGCACGCTGTGAGGGGCGGGGCTTACACACAGCCAGGTCAGGAGTCAGACACTCCATGTGCACGTGCAGCAGTGTAGCATCCAAATGAATAATATAGCGACAAGCGGGAGACAACGTGTGACTTACTCGAGGGGAATTTAAAGTGAAATGGAATTGGTTACAAAACCTAACTACACACATCTGGATTCTCCGGTGTGGCAGTATTTTGGATTCAAGCCAAATCAACGAGGCGAATACGGACTTGAATGAGCCGGGCGGTGTGTCGCATTTGTTTAAAAAAGGTAGCGACAAAAGCAGGCAATACCACGCATTTTAAACTACACCTGAAACACAACCACCCCATTCCGTTTCCCCAGCTGGTAGCAAACACGGCAGCTGGAGATGGAGAGCCCCCACCTTCCCGACAGTTTACAATCAAAGATGCATTTGCCCGACGACAATGCAAACATGTTGGTGTTCCTTGCTCGAAAACTTTGAAAAACAGATTTGGATATGGCCTGTTGAGGCATCTGCGTCTTTGTATGGACAGTGGACTGTACACTTGAGGCTTTTTTTGCTTGTGAGACAATGTGTGCTCATATTTATTTAGATATATAAATAGATAGAGCTCTGTTTTCTGTTTTTTAATGTATTGTTTTGGTTTTGTGTGATTTAATTAATTTAATTTGTTTTATTTATTATATATAATTTATATATTTGAATATTATTTCACATTTCATTTGCAATGTTGAATGTAAAATAAAAAGTTCTGTTTGAAAGGATGTACTTGAGTCATTATTATATATTATCATTATGTCAGTGGTCTAATAATGGTCTTACAATAGTGCCGACAATATTATCGTTTATCGCAATAATTTCCAGGAAAATGTATCGTCAAAATTAATTATCGTGACAGGCCTAATTCCGGTTCTGATTCCAGATCTGCTTTTCGGTTCGTTGAGAGGGTGAAAATAAGTCCCATAACCAATTTCACTGGGAGAAAAATACATTGATGAAAACATTTAGTCAAATCTGTATTCATATTGTTTAATTTGGATGCTGTTATTGAATAACATTACATACATATCATATCTGCATTGTTTTTTTGCAATCACAAGTTAGTTGTAAGTGGTGCAATTTGAGAATTTACAATTCCCCCAGTCTCTGGAGCCTCATGTCCTCACAACTCTCATTAGTCCTGGTACTGGACAATTGTTATTTGTTCTTATCAAGTTTTGCTTCCCAACTAGCACTGTGTTCGCTACGTTTCCCGCCCTGCCCCCGTCTAACAGTAGGGAAAGCGGCGAGATGCATTTCTTTAGGAATCGATAAGCAGAACCGAATTTTATGGAATCTCAATTTTGGAACCCAACCCTACGTATACGGTATGACTGTAAACTCAAAGCAAGAACCCTGAAGTCACCTCTCTAAGCCTGCTTCATAGTAGAGGCCTCATATGACCTACAGAGTTAAACAACTCAAGCCCCGCCTCTGGCTGCCAACAGCCTACCAAGATACATAGACCACACTACAGGAATAGAGTAACATTTCTAGATCTAATAATATAACGGCTCTGCCTCTTAAGCTTGGAAGATCTTCATTTTTATAAACTTTAATACAAAAAAAACAAACCCTATCTTATTACTGCGTCTGCAAATAAACTTGATGTTACTCAGTCTGTTCACACAACAGCTTGCCTGATAAAGAGGAGTGAAGCAGACACAAGCAAACTGTCTGTTTGTTGCGTAGTGACGTGTCTTCACAGCATCTAGTGTTCAAAAGTCAACTTTGCAGAAGAATAAACTTACAGTACATGAACTTGGTATGAATTGGAATCAAGTTGTTAGCTTTTCTCCTTGTTAACTGTCGTTGTTAGATAAAATAAATAGTGTGGTTGAGATTTCTTCCTTCTCCTAGATATTGAAGTCATTCCCTGGTGGATTTGTAGTATAATCCCTTGTGTCTTTTCTTATTCAGGTGGCAGAGAAGCGTAACCATTCTTCAGAAAGATCTGGAACAGCAGCACACAGCAGTGATGACCAACCAGCAGCTCCCGTCAGCACCGTTAACGGCCTCCAAACAGATGACCAGCTACCTGTCGGCTTCAACAAGGAAGTGAACTCAGCCTCTCCTGAAACGCAGGGAGATAGAACTGACTCTGAGCTACAGAAAAAGCCTGTTGAGCAGGAATCAGAACAGGGTACTCTGATTCGCCAGCAGCAGCTTGACTCAAAGGAAGCAGGTTCGATACCAGCTGTTGGCATGGCAGCCAAACAGAGCCAGTCACCTGCTGTAGCCCAGAGGCAGGGCAGCTGTGACGGAGAGGAGAAGCAAGACCAGTCCAAGGAGGAGCCCCCTCTGGAAATAAAACAACAGGAAGGTCAGTTAAGGAGGTTTTGAGAATCAAGAATGCATTATTTAGAGCGAAGGCCGCACAGTTAACATTTTAATGTTATTCAAATTGCAATATGGGCGTGTGCAATATCGAAATCTCAGTAAAGGCAAAATATCTGAATGAAGTATTGTGGTGTTGCAGAGAAGCCACAGCCTATATAGGTGACTCCCTTTAAGCCACAGGAAACTGCAGGTTTTGACACCTGCACATAGTTTGATTATTACATTATCCATCAAAATGTTACTTAAAGGTGGGGTAGGTAAGTTTCAGAAACTGGCTCGAGATACACTTTTTGTTATATTCCATGGAATGCTCTTAACATCCGATAGCAATGAATATCTGAAGTGCTTTGACAAAAAATCCATACAAAAATGTCATCTGTGGAAGCCGTGGCGCTGTAACAAGTACATCCAATCCAATCCGTTTAGCCGGGCCGGCTAAACGGATTGGATTGCTGCCCTGTCTGTCAGCCTTCCATCTCGTGCACGCACAAATGTATCTCGTGCCCTCATTGGGCGTGCCGTCATTGGGCGTGCCGTCATTGGGCGTGCCGTCATTGGGCGTGCCGTCATTGGGCGTGCCGTCATTGGGCGTGCCGTCATTGGGCGTGCCGTCATTGGGCGTGCCGTCATTGGGCGTGCATTGCAGCAGTACTTCAATGACTCGCCAGCAACAGGCGACCACTTTCACCAGTCTGCTGACGTCATGTGCGCGGCGTTCATGTGTGTTGGAGGAGGTGCTCTGTAAGGAAGGGGCGGATTCTTTTCAGCTGTGTACAATCGAGCCGGTTTCTGAAACTTACCTACCCCACCTTTAATTAATAATTAGTTTAAAAAAAAGTCCTTTCTGTACATCATTGATGAAGTTATTACATTATTGGGTTTTATTAGATTAAAGTTAAATATCAAATTGTATTACCTTTTTAAGGAAATTACAATATTGCTCCTCCATACCCCTGCATTGTGATAAATCCTGTGTGTGTATACAACATATGCAGGTAGATCAAGCAATAACAAAGTATTGTTTGTACACTTCCAAGGTTGTTTTGCTCTTCAGATTGTGAGCATTGATTTATTGAGCAGGTAAATATGAGTTTGTTTCTACCTTCAATATTTCCCTGCAGTCGTAGAGCCCATGGTCAACCTGCAGGTTTTGAAGAATGACTCGTACGAGAAGGGAACCGACCTGATGGTGGTGAATGTTTACACGAAGGGGATCTGCAGGGACACGGCCAGGGTCATCTTCAGGGAACAGGACTTCACCCTCATCTTCCAGACAAGGTAGGCAACGGGAACAGCTAAACACAAACAATAGTTAAAGGATAGCTTTTAATGTATTTAACCAGAGAATTATTTCTGTTTCTTCCTTTCACAGTGATACTAACTTTCTGAAGCTACATCCAGACTGTGGACCAAACACAGTGTTCAAGTGGCAAGTCAAACTCAGGTCAGTGTTGCACTCAATGTAGTCAGTCACATTTTGGGGGGAAATAAACTCTTGTGCCTCGCTTTACTGAAAAGGTGCTCTGTTGTCTGAAGAGCACAGCAATGTCAAAGAACTGAATCAAGAAAATGGCAAGATCTGGTGTTTTTTTCTGGGAAACTTTGTTAGCATCTTCAACAGTGGCAATGCACAAGTGCTGCATCAGGTCAAACACATGATATAGATAGGATGGCATAAACTGACTTAAACTGGGATCATATTTTAGGTTGTCCCAATGTTTTCCTTTTTATTGCCTCAAATACTCAGCCCAATTAAAATTGTAGAGACCATATGTAATTACTCGCCCTGCATCTTAGTACTGAAGTACCTTGAGGCTTTTACAATATCAGATCACAAGAAAGTCTATTCCCACTCAAAAGAAATAAACAAGCTAGTTGATATACTGTCCCAATTTTTTTTGATGTATTTAATTCATTATATAAAGGTTAATAATATAAACCTCAGACTGTAGTGGATAAAACAGATCTAACAGATGTGTTTGACTGTAGCCTCATGCCACTTTGTCTTTTAATCTGACCTGTCAACATTTGCCCCCCCCCCGTGCCTCAGGAACCTGATCCAGCCCGAGCAGTGCAGCTACTCCTTCACCCCGTCCCGACTGGACATCAGCCTGAAGAAGAGGCACAGCCAGCGCTGGGGGGGTCTGGAGGCCCCCGCCAATCAAGGTGTGCTGCCAGTCTTCTACTCGTTAGCAGTATGCGGTCATAGATCTAGGATGTTGCATGTGTGGTAGGGGTGTAACGGTTCACAAACATTTCGGTTCGGTACGTACCTCGGTTTTTAGGTCACGGTTCGTTTCGGTACGTTTTCGGTACAGCAGAAAAAATTATCACAAAACATAACATATTTTTTTTAAATTATTATTAAACTGTGAATAATGTATTCACTCAAATAAATACAAAATATAATAAAATAAACATTAAGGTGCAGCATTTCGATGAACTGAAATAATCTGTATTTGAACTGTACTGTACTGCACCTAAGCAGCCAGTTTGACATAATGACTTGCTTGTCATTGTATTTTCATGTTTTTTTTAAAGAAAGATGAACTTGTCCACATTGCTTGCTGAAATGGCAGATCTGCTGGCACTAACAATGTCTCCTGCTGTGGAGAACACCCTCTCTAGGGACAGTGGCAGCAGATACAGCCAGGTAGCGCTTTGCTAACATGGCAACATAAGGATATTTGGCGTTTGTAATAGCTTTGGCTCGGTCTGATCTTTTTGCGAGTGGTGGAGGCTTACATGCTAGCGGGAGTTGGGTTTGCACTTCAGTCTTTTTTCTTTTGGTACCGGTGATATTCACGTTCGGTGATGCCTTTTCAAGAGTGTGCAAGTTTGATGTATTGCCAGCCGCGTAACCAATGTTAGTTGAACAATGCCGACAAACAGCTTTGGTTCGGTCCACCTGTCTTTGTCCGTCATCCTTGTACGTAACTGCG
The DNA here is from genome assembly GCF_902827175.1 of Gymnodraco acuticeps. Taxonomy (NCBI): domain Eukaryota; kingdom Metazoa; phylum Chordata; class Actinopteri; order Perciformes; family Bathydraconidae; genus Gymnodraco; species Gymnodraco acuticeps. The sequence goes on along the minus strand of NW_022990214.1, from coordinate 584,757 downwards.
AAATCAAAATGTTCCCAAACCGGAGACTTCAATGATGCTGGAGGATTTTCGAGCTCAACTTTATCTGCGTTCGCCATTTCGACAGTTCCTCAAATTACTGACTACATTTGAACGCATCCCTGTGACCAGCTCTCATAGTATGCCTCTCGTCCAATGAAATGACTTGCTCGCTCTATGACGCGTTGAACCCAATGTGAGCAAATTACTCTGAATGCTGCGACGCAGCACCTGAGATTACTTTCAAAAAGTTGTTCACGTTCTCAATTTTTTACGTTTAACGTTATATTCGTTCGGTACACTTCGGTACACACCTGTACCGAACCGAAGGGCCCGTACCGAATAATTTCGGTACGTGTACCGTTACACCCCTAATGTGTGGTGAAATGATATACGTGTTAATTATAAATATGCTTGTTACACTCTCGATGTCGATCACAACCATGCGTTTGAAAACACATTATTTTAAAATCAACATACCTTTTATACCCCTTGGCAACTCCTTTTTTGATTTTGACGTAGACTTGTTTGCCTCACAGACAGGTGACCCCTATTTAAATATTGAGCAAATGTATGTCTGCTGTAGCGTTGCTCTCTCAATGACAGGAATGTGAACCCTGTAACTGTAGCTAGTAAATGGATACGGGGGCCAGTTCATCCTGCGAAACCTTATGTGCCCTACATACTGTGACACCCACGGCTTGGTGCCCTTGAGAGACCATTGGATTAGATTTCCATTTGTTTTACAAGTCCATAATATCCTAATTGCTTCCCAATAAAGTCCTTGGAATTTTCCGGGACATAACTCTTCAAATTGCTTCATACTACATAATAAAACAGGCAGTGTCAATTGGTACATAAAGGTCAGCAGGTTATTCAAAATCTATGTAAACACAATTGTATTAAAGCAAGTATGTGTAGAATTATTGATGTTAAAACACGGCTGATTTCATACCTGTCAGAGAGTGACGTCTATCTCATCTTTGACAGATACTATGATTACAGTATCAAGTCTGTCACCAGAGATGTCAGGGAGACAGTGGTCAGTAGGAAACATCATCTCTTCCTATCAACTAAGCTACCAGCCCAGAAGGTTGTCTTGTCATCCATTGAAATGCGGGTGCTAGTGGAGCCTCGCAGATGGGGCTGCTGCAGCCCCCTCATCAACCCCTCCCTTCCCGTGTCCATTCACGATGTCTCGCTGTCTCGCAGCAAGCAGAAAACCACACCAGTAAGCCAGCTCACACTGTCAGCTCCTCGCAGCAGCTAGATGACCAATCAGAGCACACTGGGCTCACAGGGGGGGAGGGGGGGGGGGGGGGGGGGAGCAGGAGCTCCAACAAGCCGTTTAGGACAGAGTGAAATTCAGTGAATAAATACACATACTTTACAGAGATGCTGTATGAGAAACCAATGTGAGTTTGGAAAATGTAACAGTGTAAATCTATTCTAGTAGACCTCAACAATGGAATTATGATCAGTAGAAATGGCCATGTCATGGGACCTTTAAAACAAATATGGGGAAGTGTAAGTTCAACCGTATTTGGTTGGAAAACATCGGATTTAGTGCTTGGTTGAAACCAGTGGAGGGGAACGTGTTTGATGCCCGCTGCACCTTTTGCAAACAAAATTAGCGTTCGTTTTTGCTAATGCAGCGTTAGCTAATGCAGCAGTCTACGTGAACCCTAAAAGCGGAGGTGCTGTGGACACTAAATACTGTAGCTAAACACCAATCATACAACAGCATGAAGGCAGCAGAGCTCTGAATATAGCTCTTGTCACTCACTCACTCTCACACACACACACACACACACACACACACACACACACACATACACACTTGTCTAACACGCTAACACAGTTCTGTATGCTGTTATGTTCAGTCATTGTTCTTATGTTGAACATGAATACATTTACTTATAATTATGGGACGTATTTCTTCTTTCATAGTAATTTTCCTTCATACTTTCTTGCCGTGAAATAGGTATTAAAGGTCCTATGTCATGGCCATTTCTACTGATCATATTTCCATTGTTGAGGTCTACTAGAATAGATTTAAATTGCCCAAACTCACATTGGTTTCTCATACAGCATCTCTGTATAGTATGAGTATTCACTCTCTGTCCTAAACGGCTTGTTGGAGCTCCTGCCCCCCCCCTCCCTGTGAGCCCAGTGTGCTCTGATTGGTCGGGACGTTGCGAGGCTCGCTGCTGCGCGCCGCTACGAGGAGCGGACAGGCTTCCGGATTGGCGATACAGCGAGAACAAGCAAAACTCATCCTGAGCACACACAAACACTCACAGCCGAAGTAAAAACAATAAGTGTGGCTTGATATTGAATAAGAAAAAGGTTTATAACGCTGTGAGAATGGGTCTGCGGAGAGCATTTCTCCGCCATCCCAGCTCGTCTATTACCAGCGTTCAGGGAGCTCTATGCAAGTCAATGGGGACTCCCTGTTAGTTAGCCAAGGGATCCTGGTGTGTGAGGTGCTCCGCGGATTGGTCCATTTGGGCCAATCCAGTCATTTGTTGTTGATCTGGGTGTTCACACGTCACAGAACCCAGGAAGCAAACAAATGGAAAAAGAAAAATCTCCAACGAGGCGTTCTGGGGCAGCATAGACAGGTCTTTTCTGTGTTAGAGTTTTACTCGCTACAGGGTGTACTTTGAGGGTTTGTGACTCTGCAAACCGTTTACATGCAGAAAAACCTTCATAACACACAAGGGGACGGGTAATAACCAGAAAAGCATGACATGGGACCTTTAAATTCTATTCAAAATGGTCTTAAAAAGTCTTACATTTGAGTTGGTAAAACCCGCAGGAACCCTCTATTATCTCAAAAATAATGATTTTGCACAATGGGATTTTTTTATTTTTTAAGTCTGCCTTAATGAAAGGCTTTACAAACTCTGTTTACAGCTATTCACGGCCAGCACCGTCCAGTGTCTTGTTCTTGTGCAGACCTTTAGCTTCTAACCACAAGCTCCATTCTCCTGTTCAAGGTGCAGTGGGTGGAGCCAAGGTCGCTGTTCCCTCCAGCCCATCCTGCATGGAGAAGAGTCAGCCGGGCAGCAGCCAGCACAGCCACGCCGCCAAGGAGGAGCCCTCCAGGGTCGGGGAGGAGAAACCCAAGCCCTCTAAAGCCTCGTCCAGGATGGATGATGGCGGTCTGGATAACGTGGCTCCCCGCTCCGTCTCTGAGCATGTCCCTATCTCCAAGCCAGAGCCAGCTGTTACCACGGTGAGCAGGAAGATGACAAATCCTTTACAATTCCTATCCTAATCAGTAGCGTGGCGTGGGAAAAAAATTAGGGGAAGCCAATAATACGTCCTTTCTTTTGGGTCGGGGGTGTGGTGGTCAATGTAATAACGTAACCAGATGAGTGATTACAGCGCCCGGTATCATTTTACACACATTTGTATCATACAGATGCAGGACTTACACACGCCTGTTATCTAACCGACAGGTCCGCACGCACTCTCCAGCCGAAACTCGAATAAGCATTCATTCACAGACTAAATCAGGAGAGCTTTAACGTTTTACGTCCTATTCGCTCCAGTTTGGGCATCGGCCTGTCATCAGATTGTATTTGTTGTTGCTGCTGTAGCGGAAGTTTAGTACAATTATTTTTTATTAAATACTCCAAATCTCCACCCTCCATAATTGCACTTGCTTCAGTTGCTTGCTACTTTCTAACGGCGGTGAGAGTGGTGCAGTGACGCTATCTATCTTCTATCGATTAGATTTATGATTTGAAAATTATAAAAGTAGGGTAGACATGTGGATATTATCCGACTGAACAAAATGTGCATTTATCTAACAGGTTCGTTTTCCACTGACCTTATTTCGAGCTATTTTCCTAAATCCTATGGAGAAATCCCATTGCTTTTTTGTCGAGGGAAACCGAGCTGAGCTTACTTCCGGGTTTTAGGATGCGTCACTGCAACACTAAGTTGATGCGATTTGATTGGATTGTGAGGCAAGGGAAGCCAGCCGCCTCTGGCTTCCCTCGGCATGGCCCTGACCAATCACAGGTCGGCAGGGGCATCACGTGAGCCTCATCTGATTGGTCAATCCCTCCATTTTTTTTTCACCAAGGGAAGCCAATTTCGGCTGGCCTCCTCTCGCAACAGTGAGTGCAATCTACTGTTTCACCATAACATCTAGAGGGGCGCTGTTTCACTCTTTGTAAAATACTCAATGAGAATGGGGGAGAGACGGGCCGGCAGCAACACACAGCACAGAAAAATTACCGAAACTAAACGAAGTGTTTTTATTTATTTATTAAAATTATAACTACTATCCGAAAAAACAGAGGAAGCCTAGCTTCCATTGGCCTCCAGGAGAAAACGCCACTGATCCTAATTGCAATATCAGATATTTGAAATGACTTATTTAGAAGACAAGTCAATGTTTTTAATTTGAAGAATGTATGTATTAATCTTTCTCACACAGCCTAAACCCACCTGCATGGTGCAGCCCATGACCCACGCCACTCCCGCCAGCAACGAGCGCCATGAAGAAGAGGAGGAGAAGAAGGTGTGCCTGCCTGGTTTTACAGGATTGGTCAACCTCGGAAACACCTGCTTCATGAACAGCGTCATCCAATCCCTGTCCAACAGCAGAGAACTCAGGGATTACTTCCATGGTGAATACTGTCTAATTTGTTCGTTAGCACAGGTTACGTTACAATGTGTACATTTTTACTTTAATTTCTTATCTTTATACACATTTTTTTTTTGGATTGTTTTCTTTTACTTATGTTTATGAAAACATATATATATTTGATCTTTTATTGGACATTTAACTTGAACTAAATATGTTTTTTTCTTTTCTTTTTTTTCTTCTTTTTCTTCTGCACATTCTTACTTTAACTTCTTAAAAGATTATTAACATTGACCTAAAGGCATAATTTAGTAGGCACACTACTTTATTCTGTTGCTAAAAAATAAGAAATGGTCTGTTTTCTTAGGGCTTGGGTACACAGATAAACAGATAATGCTATGATAATCATGGCCTCATTCATTCTTATTGTATTGACTGCCTCTGCTAACCACAGCAGTGCCACGTGGCCCACAGGAGCTGCTCATTTAATGAGGATTTTCTCAAGTTGTCTGAAAATCCCAGATACACAGTATTTTCTGCAGTTCAAGTATTTTAAACTTAAAATAATTGCAGCTTAATCTAGGTCAGTGTGACAATGCATGCTGTAGGGGTGATACATTAACTGATTAAACTATATATCTATAAACATATATTTAATATTCATTTGATCAAGATTTAACCACATACAAAATGAGAAGCCGGGTTAGAATGAATACCGCTATTTTGAGAAAAACAATATGAGAAAAATAATGTGTTTTTATGACAGTACAGGATGTAAACCTGTTTTAGTAAAGAAAAAAGATATATTAATAAAACATAGGTATTAACCTAAAAAAAATCAAAAGATACAATCCTTTTTTTAAATGACATTTAACTAGAACTGTGTGGGTATCAGTTTAGAGAACTACCTTTCATTTGAATTTAAACCTTTGCATTTAAAATGTTTTAAAACCAATAAAGCTTTTATCTTTGGTCTTCAACTAAAGCGCTTTACTTTACACATTCCTCCACACGGATACATTCTGAGGAAATGTTACTGTGATGTCCTTTCGGTCTGTATCCATAAACGTCTAAGCTCCAGGGACCTCTGTGATGTCTCCCAGTGTCTCATGCCTTCTTTCGTTACTCCTGTAGATCGAGGGTTTGAGTCAGAAATCAACTGCAATAATCCTCTGGGGACAGGAGGCCGGCTAGCCATTGGTTTCGCTGTGCTCCTCAGGGCCCTTTGGAAAGGAACACATCATGCCTTCCAACCCTCCAAACTCAAGGTACACAAGCAGAGATGTTCCATGTGAACTATACCTAATCTTCTCAAAGGAAACGCATCATGCCGAGTGTAGCAAGAGCAACGTGATCAGTGCTTTTAATGCGCCTCATTCCCACTCCTCCTTTGTCCCGTACAGGCTATAGTGGCCAGTAAAGCCAGTCAGTTTACAGGCTACGCCCAGCACGACGCCCAGGAGTTCATGGCGTTCTTGCTGGACGGGCTCCATGAAGACTTGAACCGCATCCAGAACAAACCTTACACAGAGACGGTGGACTCTGACGGGCGGCTGGATGAGGTGGGTGTTTCTCTCACCTATGAGCTATCTAGAGGTGGTGGGGTTTAGAAGTCTTGAGTGGTAAACGTGCTGTGATAAGTGACTTAGCTTTAAGCATGGCCACTAGCACTAAAATCCTTACTTTTCACAGGATAATGACAAATAGAAGAATGTTCTTTTTGGGGAATTTTCTGTTGAAATATTAACTGTTCCTTCTTGTCAATTCTGATGTTCTTGTTTTTTGTGATACTTTTATCTTTTTTTAAAAGCTTAGAATAAGTTACGACTGGGAAAATACTGTCAAATCTGTGCAAATAAAAATAAAATGAAAGCGAAGTGATTTTCTCAATTGAGCTGATGGTGTTTTAGGTTTATAAGAAAAGCAATGGAGGGAGGGGTTCTCCTCTTTGACATTTTTCACCTGTGGCGATGATAATCCTCAAAAGGGGATATGTCGCTTTTATTGAAACCTTTAGGGATATTTCCAAGGTAAAAGACAAGGTGTTGAATTTCTGAGAATAAATGGCCTACTCCTCTCTTATAAAATGTCATGAGGACATAAACAAACATGTGCATGGTATGCAGAAACTCATCTACACTCCCTCGAGCAGGATTGTTAAGACCCACTTCATTTGGATTTCTTGGTTGAGGGTACTAAAGTAACAGGTCAGGTTTTTCAGCAGAAATCTTGAGGAGAGAAAACAGAGGTTACCAGATATGGACTGGGTTTCCTATGCCTTTTTTCACTTATGTTTCCCTTTTCTAACGCTGCCTCATATAATTGGTTGAGTTGTAATTCATTTAAGAGGCATCAATAAGTATCTGAGTTATTAGTGTTCTTTCTCTTTTGAAATGGTGAAGCTGTAGGTCATTCTGATGTGATGTATGTATTGGTGCAGGTGGTGGCAGAGGAGGCATGGCAGAGGCACAAGATGAGAAACGATTCCTTCATAGTGGACCTCTTCCAGGGCCAGTTCAAATCCAAGCTGGTCTGCCCCATGTGCTCCAAGGTACCTTCTTCAAAATGTTCTTCCTAATATGGAAATGCTTTCAAATGTTTGCTTTGTTTTTGAAATAAATCATTCCTTTCACCATTCCTCACTTCTCTCTTCTTTTTCTCCAGGTGTCCATAACCTTTGACCCTTTCCTTTACCTGCCCGTGCCCCTACCCCAGAAACAAAAGGTGCTCTCAGTTTTCTACTTTGCTAAGGAACCTCATAAGAAACCCATCAAGGTAAGATAAAATAACTTTCCACTTAAGCACATATACCTTTATATGTTTTCACAAGATGTATCTTTTGTCTAATGTTTATTTATGTTTATCTGTGTCTCAGTTCTTGGTGAGTGTGAGTAAGGAGAACTCCAGCACGGCGGAAGTCCTCGAATCCATTTCCAGGAATGTCCGCGTCAAACCAGAGAACCTCAGGCTGGCAGAGGTGTGATATAACAAATATTCAGTTATTTTTTCCTGACATTTCTAACATGATTTCTATTTCAAATGTTTTTTCGATTTAAGAAATAATATTACTACAGGGCACACAAAAGAAAATACAGATACATATGAGTGAAAACATACAGTTAAAAACAATAATTACAATACTATTACTTGTTTAACTTTGCCCTTAAGTTTCACATGTTTTCTGTACTCATTATGTGGGTTTGGAACACCAATAAAAAACAACTGTAAATGGAGCAATTGCAGACGGCCTGCTGAAGGACAAAACTGTACTCGTTATGTTGTCCTCTCAGGTGGGGAAGAACCGCTTCCAGCGCATGTTCCTGCGGTCCCACTCCCTGGACACGGTGTCCTCCTCCGACATGCTGTTCTGCTTTGAGGTGCTCTCCAAAGACATGGCCAAAGAGAGGGTGGTTCTGCTCCGAGTGCAGCAGGTAATTAAAACCGGATTTTTCCTAAAGCGTATTAAATGTGGGTGATAAAAGATATTGAGTTTTTTTTCCTTTGCCATGTGTTTTCCCTACAGAGACTCCAGGTCCCTAATATTCCCATCTCTAAGTGTGCCGCCTGCTTGAAGCCTCCGGTGTGTGATGACGACAAGCTGAAGCGCTGCACACGCTGCTATCGTGTGGGCTACTGCAACCAGTGAGTTCTACTACCAGATGCCTTGCCCAAAATAGAATGGTGCAGTGATGACGTATCTTTGAAGGATGACCCGGAAGTTAGCGTCACAAGGGCTCCCTCGACAATAGTCAATACGATTTTTCCATTGGATTTTGGAATATTGCAGAAAGAAAGATATTTGGAAAACACGTTAATTATACTTACACATTTTGTTTAGCGGGACAATCTCCACATATTCACATATTTTATGATTTTTAAAGTGTAAATGCTATCGGCAAAAGTAAAACGCTAAGTTAGGCTATAAAGAAACGACATCAGTGTTGCATGGCTGCGCATCACCACTGCTGAGCTAAAGGTGGCTAATGTTCAGCGTGATGATAGTCTCATTCACTCGTTGGCAACTGCCATTTTTATTTGAAAACACAAAAGCTTTTATTATAAGAAACAAAAGTGGAAATCTCTTCAGCTTGTGTTAACCACAGATCTTATTTCAAGCATCGAACTAAAAACACATACAAAAAACGTTTGACTTTGGGACAAGGGAACTTGAAGTGGTGACTCATTCCTGCACCACTCGATTACATGTCAAGATCGTAAGAATAAGATTTGTTAGGGTAGAAATAATTGTACACATGTAGACTGAGGCATCTGCCAATTTTTACAAATCTTTTCTACATTTTAACTTTGTTCTAGAGATTGTCAGAAGACCCACTGGCTCCATCACAAGGGTCTGTGTCGCCCCAACACAGAGAACGTGGGCCTGCCCTTCCTGATCAGCGTGCCAGAGTCCCGCCTCTCCTACGCCCGCCTCACCCAACTGCTGGAGGGCTACACCAGGTACACTACTTTTTAGATTACAAAATAACACAAGTACTCGTATATATTCAACAGGGATTCATAAGTATCATTGTCCCTGTCATTTAAAGATCTCTGCAAGGAATCACCCACTTTATAAATGCAGTCCGCTGTCAGTTAATGTTGATCTTCTCTGTGCAGGTTTTCCGTCAACGTGTTCCAGCCTCCTTTCCAGTCAGACAGGACATCCCCCGAAACACCCCAGTCGCGTACTGACCTCCCCCCAATGCCAGCAGGCTCTCCTGAGGGCCCTGGGTCCGGGGATGAGGCTGTGGGTGGCAGCAGTGTAGGAGCAGCTGATCAGGATCTGGAGAGCCCCCCCCTGCTGCCTGAGGCCCAAGCAGAGTCCGCTCAGGCCTCAGCGTTCCTCTCCGGGGACTCCCTGTCCTCCTCCCAGAACTCCCTCTCCACCACACGGATTGCAGACTCAGCATTCTCTGAGCCGATCTCCTCTGCTTCCTGCTGCTCTCTGGACCATCTTGCAGAGAAAGAGACGTCTTGTGAGAAAGCAGTGCGCCCGGAAGGTAATAATAAAGTTCAACATTAACTCAGAACCCCAAGCAGTGTTTTGTTCCTGTCACATTAAGTTATTCACCTCTATGGATCATAGCTGGGATTAGGGAGTACTCAAGTTTATGTTGTGTACTATAACAGGGGTTCCAAACTTTGCCATGCCAAGGACCCCCATATAGCATTATCCTCTGGCGGGGACCTCCCTGTTGCATTTTTTATTATTTATTATGAGTACATTATGATGGAAAATATGACAAATTAATCATACAGCTTAATACATTTTCTTAATATATATTTGTATTAATAATTAATAATCAGTTATTCTTCTAAAAAATGTTGTATTTATATTTTGTTTGCCATTCATTGTGTCTTCTGTTATAAACATTCTTAACACAATATTAAACAGTAATATCAACAGTAAACATATTTTTAAAGTGATTTCTGTCTTTATAATATTATATAATTTTGAACAGTAATATGAACAATTAACATTATATTTTTAGCATTTTTTAAAGCTGCTTATGCCTTAATAATATTATATATAATATTCAACAGTAATATTAACAATAAACATATTTATCTTCATATATATAAACAACAATATTTGCTACATCCGTGCTCTCATCCAGCTGCAGAGCGAAATATTCACTAGCTCTCACTTGCTCCAAAAGCTGAGCAGATACTCAGTTTCACTCTCAGTAGCGGCAGCTCGATTCTGATTGGCTTGAAGGGCGGTCGTGTGATTTAAAAAAAAAAAAATATATATATATGAATAAGTAAAACATATTAAAAGATTGGCATCAAAGGACACATAGATTGATAGATATGCAGTTATTAATAAAAAAATTAAAATAAATAATAATAATTCCCCTTTCCCTCAAACTTTGCGTGACCCCCCTGGCGGCCCCCCCGGGGGGTCGGGGCCCCCACTACAAAACACTGTACTATAACACACCACCAAAATCATAAATTGCATGTTGAATCTTGCTGGTTATTTATTTTCCAAGAGTGGGTATATAAAAAAACAAGTATCCACAAGTGTTGCAAATATTGGAAAAAAAACGGTGGCTGTCAATCTCCGCCGAGTCATTCAAAGCTTATGAATTGAACCAAGCAACGTAGAATGTTTGCTTTTTACAGGATATTGATATTGCAAACAAAAACCTTGAATTAGACATGTTGAATAAATGTTGAAATATGACTATTTAAAGCTTACATTTGGTTAGGCCCAGATATTGTCAGGCTCTCGGTACAGATTATTCAGTCAAGGAACATTGGCAATCTGAGAATCTGATCATTTATTTTGTTATGATCAATGTTGTAATCAAAAATGCTTTGATACAATATCTGGTTTTTAAATGCCATTTTCTTAATGTCTTTCATTTTTGTAAAGCACTTGAAATTGCCTTGTGATGAAAGATGCTATATAAATAAACTTGCCTTGCCAATGGGTTACGTTGTTCAGATATTTGTTTAAATATTTCTATGATCATTTGCTGTCTACATCCCTTTAGTCCTCAATCTTGTCATTTGTTTACAGCTGCAGTAACAGGCTATCAGCAGCCAAGTGAATCAGCATCGGGTCACGCCAGTCAGTTCTACATCACTGTGCTGGACTACAACAACAAGGAACAGAGGCTGGATGAAAGAGGTACACCCAAAATGTCCTTAAGTACTGATATTCAGTTGGATTCTTAGTAATCCTATTCTCATGTATGTTTTTGTCGTGATTTGCGGAATTACAGTTACTCTATAGTAATGTTTTAAGACCGTAGTTTCTGGTGCACTACACTAATATGTAGTGGGTTCTTGTTCTTTATGTAACATAAGCTTGTATTCAATGAAAGCTGTAAAACAAAGGTTTTTATCCACGCCCCCTTCGCAGAGGACCTTCTTGCAGACCTCCCTGAAGACGCCACCCTGGAGCTGGTGTGGAAAAACAACGAGCGTCTGAAGGAGTACGTGCTGGTGAGCTCTAAGGAGCTGGAGTACGACGAGGACCCCGGCTCTCTGAGTGAGACGGCCAGAGCGGGACACTTCACCCTGGAGCAGTGCCTCAACCTCTTCACCAGGCCAGAGGTGCTGGCTCCAGAGGAGGCATGGTAGGGATCTTTATTCTGGGATTTCAAACTCAAAGAATGCAAGAACTTTCTTTCTTGTTGCCTCCCAAGGTTGCATTAACACAATATTTGTATATTCATTTCAGGAGCATTTGATCATGTTTTGGACACAGCTACTCTCTATAAAATAATACAGAAATTCATGACAAAAGTCCTCCAAAATGACCTCGATATTTTAAACGACATAATCTTATCTGCGTTTACTTTAGAAAGGAACTCAGCATGCATTAGCATACAAAAACATGCATACTAAATCTGTTAAAGGGGCATTCAGTGAAGGCCTTTACCTCCTGGTTTCCACAAGTCAGAGTGCCTTCATTTTCTTTTTGAAACTGACGTCTTGTAATATTCCATCACCTCACTGTAGTGCTTGTATTTTCCTGGGGAGCAGGGCGATGTAGAGCAGTGATTAATATCCACACTCTGTCTGTTCTGCAGGTACTGTCCAAAGTGCCAGCAGCACCGAGAGGCCTCCAAGCAGCTGCTGCTGTGGCGTCTGCCCAACATCCTGATCATCCAGCTCAAACGCTTCTCCTTCAGGAGCTTCATCTGGAGGGACAAGATCAACGACATGGTGGACTTCCCTGTCAGGTAAACGCGCAGTCAAAAGTTAAACTCCAACTAGTGTTAATTTCAGCTATTTTTTTATTTAGTCTTTGTCCTCTGTTGCATTTCCTTTTTAGTTTTAACCTCTTAAGCCCTGAGCCTGTTTTTCAGGTTTCAGGCTTGAAAAGGCCACTAACACAACAAAGACTATATCTTCACTTCTAAAAGGGGTAAATTAATAATCTTTTCTCTCAAAGCAAGGTTACATCTGTGAGTTGGATGTAGAAGTGTCAGAATCAATATAGATGTTTTTATTTTAAAGTAAATTCAGATGGAACACAGTAAAACATGTAAATTCTAATGTCCGCCTAAAAAAAAAACCATTACTTATAGTGAAAACCACCCTTGAATGATGGGCTAGTAGACTAAAAGCTTTAGTAATCTAAACTATAACATATAATAAGTACCCTGTATCAAGATTGATGCAAAACAAGTGAAATTTGACCTTTTTAGAGAGGTTTAGCAAAATAAAGTCTAAGCTGACTCACCTCTGGGTAATTTGGGAACCATCAGTTCCATTTGAACTTTTTCACTGTAAAAATCATTTTATTACTTTGAATTATCACTATAGGTATTCATTCCATCCAAATACAACTGTTGTGAAAAAAAAAACAAAAAAAAACATAGGCCTACTCTGTTATCCTCTGAGCCTCTGAATTAGCCCCGAGCGAAAAATGCTAACCTATTACTGCACCGAAAATCACTCCTAGCTCCCTTATTACTTATCCTAGCTGCACATCCAACACATTGTTTATGATCGTAAAGACACAGAATCTAACGGTGCCCACCTGAACAGCCCAACACTGAAAGATACAAACTCGCGACGTTAATAAACAAAAACGTACATCAAAACAAATGGCGCTAGCGCTAATGCGTTAGGCTAACATGGCTTACCTTCCTCTTTGTCTGGTCTAAACTGGTCTTCAATGGCATTAAAACGATAAAAACGATGATGTAGTTAATCCATAGGTTAATATCCAATGGGGCTGTGTCCCCTTTGAAATGTTCTGATAATCTATAAGCAATAAAACTGCAATTCCGTTATCTGCTGTCCGCGCCGTGCCCAGAGCGGGTCCTGCTGCAATTCCTGCTTCCTTACATAGTAAACAATAAGTAAAGACTCCTGCGTAATGTACTTAAGCTGGCTGGCATTCTTTATACTTTACGCAGGACCATATCTCTGGAACCCATTGGTCGATTTGGGTGATTTACACCTTTTTCTTAACCATTACATTCAATAGAATCGATGGGCAGTTCCCAAATCCACGTAAACATTACCATTGCGGACGTAATAGAGAAGCAAACGAAACATATCTGAAAGTACAAGCCTGGACGGCAAAACTTTATACCCAGTATATTGCCATAAATATGATGATGAATTATCAGTAAAAAATTCTACGCGACACAAAGACATTGGATTAACCTTGAGCGGCGTTTTTATTCCGTTGAACACAACTTTTGATCACAAATCAAAAAAGGTAAGACGTAATTATTGTAATTTTGAAACCGGATGTTGTTTACTTTCTCTTTTCTGGCTGATAGCTCCAGGAATTCGAGGTCTTACAGTGATGACATTACATGTGTGGAATCTGTGGAGTCTCAGCTTTAAATCGTATATCTTGTTTGTGCAGTTAAGATAGTAATAAGGGCATTTCTACCGTGAGTTCTGTGTAAAAAAGCGTTAGCATTAGTTAGCATTTTTTCGCTCAATGCTAATTCAAAGGCTTGGTATTACTCTTGTGTTTTTTTTAGCTGACAATTGTTCTTATTGTCAGTTAGCGGAGTTTCTTACCTTTTTAAAAGGGTATGAAACATTAATAGTTTCATAAATGTTAAGAAGCCCTGAGACATAGTCTCGTAAAAAAACGGTGGGAGGGGTCCACTGGGGGGACCTTCGGGCTTAAGAGGTTAATCATATTTAGTCACCTTCATCCTGTTTTTGTTTAGTCAAGTTTTAGTCGACTAAAAGTCTGAGCATTTTAGTCTTATTTTAGTCAAAGAAAACTAATTATTTTAGTCTACTTTTTGTCAATGAAAACTGTTGAGTCTTTTTTAATCATCAGATTATATAGAACATTTCAGTCAAACTAGCCAAAACCAATAATTTGTCCTTTTAGTCAAACTTATTTCACAATAAGATTATATCTTGTCCTTATTTGATGAAAAACACAGGTTGAATGATTATGCAGCTTTGCAGAGAGTACCTGGTCAGGTTTGTGGGGTTTTTACCAGCTGTGTTTTGGCCACATTGCTTCCCTTCTGATGAAACAATGCATTCGCTTTTTTTCTCCGCCTCATTGTAGCGAAAATGGGCCCAAATATCACATAGTTTCTTTCTCCCAAGCAGTGGTGGCGTTAGACTTTTTCATTGTCAGTCATTTTGACGGACAGGATCGTAACATTTCCGTCATAATCCATTATTACCCGTCGAGTGCACAATTTATCAATCACTCGCGCTGACGGGGGGGTATTCGGTTAACGCGACCACTGCTCCCAAGCCCTGTTGTTTCCATTTCATTTTCTGTTAAATAAGGTTAGTTAGACCATGAGTTAGACCCGAGTCTTCCTGACAGTTCATATTGTGCCGCTGCCCGGTGTAATTCAAATGTACCGCCACGCGCAGCACAGACACACAGCTGCCGCCCTGCAGCAGCACCGGAAATGGAACTGCTGGGAGAAAAACTGACTGATCAGAAATGTAACATTATCTTTGATAATATTTCGTCTCTTTACTTTCTCTCAACGAAAGTAAAGAGAGATTTTGGCATAGTTTTTATTTAGTAAACTACATTTTCGTCTCGTCACTTTTCGTCAACGATATTGCATGATGATTTCGTTGCAATTATTAGGCTTGTTTGAGACAAGCGAGACCTGCGCAGACCTGCGCAATTGCGATCAACGTCTTGCTAGTGCGTTGCATGATGGTTAGTCATTTTGTCCGACTTGCTCTGGAGGCCCGCCTACATGAGACGTTGAAATCTCGCGGGACAAAGACGCCCGCAGCCTTAAGAGAGAGGCGCGGCGAGTCGGCGCAGTTCCTCTCCACGGGCTGCGGAAGCGAAATGCTTGATGGGAAACGACTCGCTGGTATCTCGAGCTGAGCGCTCATTGGTGGTTTTTACCCCGTGCTGCTGATGAAACTCTCCAATTGGCTGGCAAAAGTTTGTTGTTGTTTTGTGTCAGTTTTACGTCGCCACATCCATTCCCATTTTTCATCATTGTTCCACAATATTTATCATCATTAAATTAATATCTATATATTTTATACTATACTTGCACTGCTTACCGTTTTCATACTTTATATATCTTAGCATATTCATACACACTGTTCATACTACTCACAGGCTGATATCTAGTGTATTCATACCCCTCACTGTTTATTCATCATTCAATTCATTCTATATTTTATTCTGTCTATTGTGTACATTACTTTTCACTTTACTGCTTGTTGCACCTGGTTAGAAGCTAAAGTGCATTTCGTTGTCTCAGTACCTGTAATATGGGCAATAACAATAAAGTTGAATCTAATCTTGAGCAGGAACAAATGTATTTACTTAGTACATATCTGACATTAACGATTAAACACATGTGTGCATTCTTTATAAATGCAAACCGAGTCAAGCCGACTCCGGAGGTGGCGGTATGTACCTTAAAGTTGTTTGCAATCCGCCAAAAAACCGAGAGAAGAAGACCTTGCCGACTCCGAGCTGTCCGACTTCAGGCGAGCTTTTTGAGACCTCCCCCGGCTGCGATCGGCTATTCTCGTCTACTTTCGAGGCGAGCCGCAACGCGTCTCAAACAAGCCTACTGTTTACTGCCGTCGGTGCCGTCTCGTCATCGTCTCGTTTTCGTCATGGAAAAAAAGGTCGTTGACGAACATATTTCGTCATAGTTTTAGTCAACGAAATGAACACTAACTCCAACCACCTGTTCCATTTGTTTAGATTTACTTTAATCATATGTTTACACCGTCATGCACTCCTGTCTTCTAGGAATCTGGATCTTAGTAAGTTCTGTATTGGCCAGAAGGACGATATGCAACAACCTCCCATCTACGACTTGTACGCAGTCATCAACCACTATGGAGGAATGATCGGAGGTCACTACACTTCCTACGCCCGCCTGCCCAGTGACAAGAACAGCCAGCGCAGTGATGTTGGTGAGTGTGCAGTCAGTAAGCTTTAGGCCCTATTCCAAACCCAACCCTACACCCTCCCTCCCCCTTTCGTGAACTCGGTCAGTAGTGTCACTCTCAGCTGAATGATGGCCCTTCTTTTGGCTGGATGGGGTAAATAGCTTTGGGATAAACTCCACTCTCAAGCACATTTTATATCCACGGTGTCAATTCAGTAAAGGGGCGTTTCTTCTTTGTAAAACTATTATTTGGTTTAAATCAGATGTTAGTGAGCTGTACAAATATACAAACTTTTCCAAACTAGGCACTGGTATATATGACCCTAAGTAAAACATTTAAAATAAAATGTAACCTAAAATGTTTGTTATTTTGCAAAGTTTACTAGTAAATGTTTACATCGTTGCACATGGTAAGGTAAGGTAGCAGGTTAATCAGGGCTGATGCAGACTTCCTGTTGGAGGCTTTAATAACATCCACACCCCTTTAGTTGGTTTGAAACTGCAGTTAATGTGGCGAATTCTCAAACAGAGTGGCAGTGAAGAGGGAGAGGATGTAGGGGTTAGATTGGAACTGTGCCGTATTCCCAGCTGGATATAATTGTTAGCAGTTGTGACAATTCTTCAATCCTACCTTTTTTTTCTCCCCCTCTACCTGTCCTCCCTGTCCCACAGGCTGGCGTCTGTTTGATGACAGCACCGTGACAATGGTGGAGGAGAGCCAGGTGGTGACGCGCTACGCCTACGTCCTTTTCTACCGGCGGCGAAACTCCCCCGTGGAGAGGCAACCGCGCTTCCTCAGGCCCGTAGGAGCCGAGTCGCCCACTTCTGCAGGAGCCACTGCCAGCCAGGTGAGGGCGCCACAACACTGAGACAGAGGGCTTCACATTGAGATGTGTATAATATCCCTTGCTTATTTACATCTTCTTTCTTTTAAACCTTTGAGTGAGAAGTTAGCCCCTCTTTCAATTTACTGGTGAGACTTTCACCCTGAATCTGTATGAATGGAATAGCTTGGGGTGAAGTGTTGCAGAATCACAGTTAATGCCATGTAAGTTTCGTTTTGTCTTAAATCGAAGTCACCCCAAAATAAAAAATGCATATAATACTTCTTACCTGTATGGCTATTTATCAATGAAATAGTTTTGGTTTGAGTTGCTGAGTGTTTGAGATATCAGCCTTCTTTCCATTATAATAAAACTATATTGCACTCTTTTCACCAATGTTTTTTTAAAGAAATAAGGACCCGGTTACTCAAGATTATCCTTGATGAACTTCTCACAGCAAGGTCTTTGGGTTCGATTGAGTAACCAGGTCAGAATATCTGGAAAGGGACATTGCTGTTTTAGTTTTCATCTCAAGCAGATAACCATTTAGTTATATTGGAAAGAAGGCAGACATCGCTAACAATCGGGAACTTGCATAAAAAGCATCTAGATGAATAAACAACACTACAGGCAAGAGGCAAAGTATGTCTTTTTTATGTTTGGAAAGAGATTGAAACAAATCAGATTGTGCCCGCTTTGTTGAATAATGATTTCAAATCCTTCACCAGAAGTTACACATTGTTAACAGATGAAGTATATATTTGAATGCAACAACAACTCCAAAGCTTTCAAATCCACCTTTCATGATAAATAAATCAATGTGTCAGCCACTAATGGGAAATGAGCTCTATTTGGCAGGTCCTTTGAGAGTTTAGTGTCTCTGGGAACCAATATCTCTTTAACTGAGTGATGACAGGAGCTCATGCTGTGAGCTGCTTATTAACTGCAGCCTGTGGCTTCAGAATGGAACCATCCTTCAATCCTTACTTGAATTGAACAAAGCTCAGCTGTCTGGCAGCATTAGCTTCTTTACACATGTCATTCTTTGCAGCATTAGTGGAGTGCAGTGCTTTTGTGAGGATTTCTGTTTGAGTGATGAGGTGGAGAGCTCGAGCTGTGCTCCAATATTTACACGTCTATGTGGAGTTGATAAGTTCAGTATCGCAGAGCATGATCTCCTTCACTTTTGTCGTCTCCACTTGCGGACTGATTCAGAATTCAACAAATGTGTTTTTATCACGTTGGTTGTCAGGTGTAACCTTGTGATGCTGTTAATGACTTAAGACTGTATATCATCTTATAGAACACAAGAGATAAGCGGTCTGCAGTGAGTGTATTCAAGTTCACTTGGACAACCTTTCCCCGATATGTACCATGTTGTGTGCGTACCTTTCCTACCATGGGATTTGGCTTCAGGGAAACAGTTTAGATGCTTGTGTGTAATTGATAATCCCAAATATGTATAACTATTACATCTTTAGAATATCTTTACAAACTTAAAGGAGATGGTATGTTTACAAGTAGAGTTCTATTAGGAACCTGTCCATTGTCAGTGTGACTACATTAGATGGCGGTCGGAATGCGGATAGCTTTTAGAAACAGACGGGTGTACCGGCAGGAAGCTGAGCAATGAATTACTGTTGATTGGGGGCTGCGGTAATATGTATTTTATTTTGTCAGGGCAAGGTTAAGGGGTCAACAATATTCTAAATATATTGTACAGCACACGTCCTTAGCAGTGCATTGCTTAGCTTCCTGCTGGTACTGCTTTTGTTTCTCCAAACAGCATCTACTGTAGATAATACACTGGATAAGCAACTCATACAACCCCACTTCAGACAATCCTAATGAAACATTTAACCATCTGATGTCTGCCAAACAAGCCTATGAAATTGTCCCTATGGGTTTCACCAGCTAAATATTTCTAAATGTAATCAAAGTATTTGTTAGTCAACGCCTTTTCCGAGAAGCTGACACCGGTTTCCGCCAATCGCAGGCCTCTCTATTATGGCGGGAACTGGAGGAAGAAGAGGAGGGGCTTGACGAAGGCCCCCGCGGACTGTTCCATTCTCCGCTGCGGAGGCGACAAACGCAGAGGAACGAAGAGGAGGAGGAGGAGGAGGCGGACAGAAGCGATGGGGCGGTGCGGCGGCCCCGCAGGCAGAGGATGTCGGACTATCCTGACGATGACTGTGTGCGATACTTTGTTGTGGGAACGCTGGCAGCGCTGTTCGCTCTGTTCCTTAATCTGGTCTACCCTCTGCTGTACAGAGCCAACTGGGCCTGAGCGGGGGTTTAGTCGGTGCTTTCAGAAGTATGTCAGGTTAGATGGGAAACTTCAGGGGAGTTTAAATACTTAACCAATCCTCTTGTGGAAGTACTGAGTAATGCATTCATGGGCTTCAGCTCGTTTACCTACATCCTGAAGTGTATGTATGACATCACCTGGCTCAACCTTTTAAATGATACTAAAGCACAGGGCTGCACTATAATGGTGATAATTATTTATTGATTTTAGGGAACACTTTTTGTCAGAGGCCAGGTTGCCAGGTTCAAGAAGCGCTTGATTTGATAAGCAGCAGAATTTGTTGTAAGCAGAGCATTTTAAAGGTCAGTAGCGTAGTTGATCATCTTAATGTAACCGTGGAGAGACAAAATGA
Source organism: Gymnodraco acuticeps (assembly GCF_902827175.1). Lineage (NCBI taxonomy): Eukaryota > Metazoa > Chordata > Actinopteri > Perciformes > Bathydraconidae > Gymnodraco > Gymnodraco acuticeps. The sequence continues at coordinate 564,821 of NW_022990214.1, read as the reverse complement.
TAAGATTGTATTAATTGTTAAGCCATATTTAAGCGCTTCGTGACACATTAAAGCCAGGGAAGAGCAAAACTATCGTCTTTAGAATAATAAACCGTTGTGCTTCAACAGAAAACTCCTCAGATTTGATATAAATGTCCAATCAGTGTTGATGCTAAATGGCAACGCGGGATGGAAAGGACAGCTGATTTTGCAGCTGAAAACAGAGTGCTGGCTTCTTTTGGTCAATATAGCATTCCCTGAGGAATGTGTTGTTCAAATCGCCTAAATGTACCTTCAACACTGATTGGACAACAGCACACCAGGCGGTTACTTGTTGCAGTAGAATAATGCTATCAACACGGCACTGGCACATTGAGTGCACATTAACTACATTGCCATGATGCAGTTCATTGACTCTTGCTTTCAGTTTGTGTGCTTTTTGGCACATTTGCCAAGTTTAACGCACATTATTTTATAAATAGTTCTCAGACGATGACAGCCTTAATTATTTAATCATGGAGCTGTTTTAAATCTTTGGCAAATAGATCCAACACCCAGAAAGGCAGTGACAGCTGGGTTAGAGCTAGTTAGAGGAAACCATAGTTGTACAGTAATGTATCCAGTGCTTATCAGCTGAGCAATGACAAAGTTGCAGCCACTATGGAAGGCTAGTATTGAACTACACTCTAAAGAGAAGAGATCGCTACTTCCTGCAGTGTGAGAAGAGGCACGGCAGCAGTGTTTTCATGTAAATGTCTAATCATGAAGCAAAGGGAAGCAATGTGTGACCAGTTGCTGCTGCTTTTTTAAAGTGCTTCAATTGTTATAGTAATTGTTTTGCAATATCTTCTGTTTTCTTTTTTCATGACTTTTTTCTTTTTATTAAAATGCTTGTATTAGTTGGTCCTTTATGTATTTATACATTTCAAAGCCATATAGTGAGTATTTTAAGTTCTCAGGATGAAATGTAGTCAACTATGTGTTGCTCTGTTTTTTTTTGTATATAACGAGATGAGAAATTGACTGACAATGCAAGTTAAATGAGAAATGTGTGATCAGAAATACCGTCCACCTCTGAATGTATTTCAATGTGTCACTCTGTGGAAAGACTTTGATTATGAACAGATTTGGAGCTCAAAGACATAAATATTGTGTTAATTTACTTGAAGAGTAATACATTTGTGTTCCAATCTTTTTTGAACTTGAGCTCCTCCTGGTGTGTGTGTGTGTGTGTGTGTGTGTGTGTGTGTGTGTGTGTGTGTGTGTGTGTGTGTGTGTGTGTGTGTGTGTGTGTGTGTGTGTGTGTGTGTGTGTGTGTGTGTGTGTGTGTGTGTGTGTGTGTGTGTGTGTGTGTGTGTGTGTGTGTGTGTGTGTGTGGTGTGTGTGTGTGTGTGTGTGTGTGTGTGTGGTTGTGTGTGTGGTGTGTGTGTGTGTGTGTGTGTGTGTGTGTGTGTGTGTGTGTGTGTGTGTGTGTGTGTGTGTGGTGTGTGTGTGTGTGTGTTTGTGTTGTGTGTGTGTGTGTGTGTGTGTGTGTGTGTGTGTGTGTGATGATCTGTATGAAGTCTCCAACATAAACGGCAGCAGGATGACTGGATGGATGTCGAAGTCCGTTAAATAGCAGTTTTCTTGCTGCTCTGCTTTTAGTCATTTCAATGCTTTTATTTATTAGATTTTTGGAGGCTTTGGTTTGATTTAAATGGAACTGACTGAAAGATGAATCTCTGGTTTCTGTGTAGAGCTCTGACTATTATTCCACTATACATTTGACGGAAAAACAATGAACAATTTGAATTATTCTTATTTCTTTCATTCAAAACTTCAGAAAATGCTGTTTTCAGCCTCACATATTGACTTTTTCCTCTTTTTCATATTGAAGTGAATATATTTTGGGAGTCATACAAAACAAAAGATTTTAGGATTTTTTTTATTACTTTCAATTGTTTCTTATCATTATTTGAAATGTTCGACTAATCTAGATAATAGCTGTCAGACTAGTCAATGAGAAAATGAATGTCAGCCCTATATGTGTATGTAGTCTGCCATAAAATGTATAATTGCAAAGAATAATCATAACTTGAATGATGTAAGGTCTCTCTGTACGCTTGGAATCACTGCGTTGTTGACATTTCTTATTTCAAATAATAATGTTTTTAGATACCTCCATCTTAATGCTGCTTCCTAATATATATAAATCACTGTTCTCCTTTTATGGAAATAAAATCTGCATCTTTTTATAGTCTCCATGCATGTTATTTAAATCACCACCTACATACACTCCCAGAAACTATACAGCACATTTATCTTAAACGCTGGTTTATTTTACAGGCCGCTAGCCAGTCACTATTCGGGGCAGACCTGGATCCTGAGGGGCCGACCACGCTGAACCCGGAGGTTCCCTCGGACCTCTTCGCACACGGAGAGTGCGGAGCTCCATCCTACAGCAACATGGAGGAGGTGGACTAATGGTGAAGGAACCCGTGTCTCACTAACGGTGCACTATCTGAGGATTCCTCTGTGAAAGATACTCATATGAACTATCCTTAATATCCATTGATAACAAACCATGTTATTATATTAAATTGGTGTATATAGTGACACACACTTCTGTGATTTTTGAGCTACAGATAGCAGCTCGTTATAAATTCAACCCGAGTGGGGCGGCCTCCAGGCTTCCACGGCAATGCACCTTGTGGTCTGGTTTTAAGTTAAAAGCCTCTCTGTTAACCCGGAGCAGACCTGGTAATCCCCGGCTAAAGCCACGGTCCAATATGAGGGTACATCCGGGGAGTAGATATTCTTGTAAGGTGTGTAAAAACATTTTTCTTTCAAGGTCGTTTGTGGCAGGCTAAATTAATGGGAGTAGTAGCAGTGTATTTAAAGGAAAACCATGTGCTGACCTGCTACTTTATTCATTTTTTTTTAACACGGAGCACATGCTTCTATCTTTTGTCGCTTTATGAACTTTATTTTGCTGTAGCGTAGTCTTCTTTTTTTGTACTTATTTAGATATTTTCGTTCCTGTGGATGCAATTGTCTAAGACTTCAGCATAATCTGAAAGGTGCATGACTGCATGTTCAAACAGGTTGTAACCCCCCGCCCCTGTTTAATATCCCCCCCTCCATCAGTTCCTCAGAGATTTTTTTCATTTCAGTTTATCGTGAGTCTCAACCCTCCTCTCCTTTGTAATCGACTGCGTATATAAAGTGGGGATCGTTAAGAATGCTGCTGTGGATACATATAAATGGTTAATATAAATAAAAACAATTTTGAGAACTGCTAACATTATTGGGTTTGTTCTTTTTTTGTGTGTGTTGGATATGATAACTTCTCATCATAGCATAAGTTTGGGACATGAAGCCAGTTTTTTCCATGTATAGTTATGTTGTATGAATACAAATTCACTTAAAAAAAAGTACTATTCCACTGATAGTCAAGAGAGAAAATAAAATTAAACAAGATTTAAAAACAATGAATAATTTCAGCCAGTATATGATGGTTCTTCGAACTTTAGAACACAAACATTCTAGGAATATGTGATATTCACTAGCAAAAACCTGACTTTAAAATATATTTGCTATAGTGGGCTAAAATATTAAAACATTTAGAAATTCAAAATGAGACAGTAATAGCCTGTTTGTTTAGATAAACATTGCTTTATGAATAATCTGAATATGTCTATCACATTTACCCTTCGAACCAACTACACAGAATGAATTAACAATAAAAAAGTGACATCTGTGAAGGTGTGAGAAATCCCACTGCTACTACAGGAGTGCCATTAAAAAAAGTCATTAATTAGTACTTTAAAAAAAGTTAGCGCAGACCTTGATAAAATGTATCATAAAAAGGGAAAATATAGTAGCCAATCAAAATGTCACAAAAAGTTATAGTAATGTCATAACACGTTACCATAAAAAGTCTAATTATAGTATGTCATTAAAAGTTTTGAATGTAATAAAAAGGTGATACTATGGTTCGCCACAAAAAAAACCTCACATGAACATCGCTACATATTTCAGCTCACCGGGAGATGGCGCTGTTTCTTCTTTGCAGCATTACAGGCGTAGAAGAAGAAGAAGCAGACGCCGGCATCATGGAGGAAGTGCCGCTGAGTCACACAGCTCAGCCGGTTAAGTAGCAAGTTTTAGTTGAAATATTTTAAATTCTACTACCGTTGTTAGTTGTATCCTACCTATGGCGGAGTTTGGTGAGAGAAACGGCCGTGAAGCTGAAGAACACGACGGGACACAGAGCAGAGATGTCCTGGAGTCTGTGTGCGAGACAGGTGACCCCACGGTAACAGTCCCGCGGGGGCTACGGTGCTCTAATCCTGAGCGGAGGAAAAAGTTAGTCCTTCATGTAGACCTGAACAACACCATACTGGTGTCGGACTCTGTGATAGCTCAAGGGACGGTAGCTGCCCTGGAGCATTTCCTCTCAACTGTCACCTGGGGAAGGATGAGCAAAGGTAAACTGAGAATGAATACTTTTCTCTATCACACTAGGGCTAGGATCACACAAGGATGTGTTTCTGCCCAGTCAGCCAAGTTATTGTTCCTGCCTCTGTTCCAGATTAATACGCCGAATTAATTTTAAGAGTCCAAAGGAAAAAAGTAGTCCTCTTCCTCCTGTCGCCTTACCTTTTCCTGGCAATATAAGTAACGACAAGCTGTCAAACAATACACATAACAATGATTGAGTTCAATGCAAGGAAACACATTGGCCTACTGTATGCCGAATGACAGGCCTTACATAGTATAACTATTCTCAATTCATGTGTTGTGACAGGCTCACGATGCTAATACGGGAGTAAACATTTAATACACGTTTTAATAAGTGAGGTTTGTTAGCAGGGTTGATTCTATATTCAATGGCTTTCATTCCTTTTATGTTATGTATTCTATTTGGTATATTGTACTCTTTCTTTTCCAAATGTTTCTTATGTATTGCATTCAATTTTTGTTTTATTTCCCACTTTTTTTTTCTTATTATGGTTTGCATTCAATTCAGTATATTTTAATCTATTTATTTGTATTTCCCATTAATTATGGCAATATATCCTCTTATGTTAATTGATGTCTGTTTTAATTCCCTTGTGTAAAATAACTTTTGCTGCATCTCTTGTTATTCAAACACCTATGCTGCCTGATGTGATAATCATTTAATGAAACAAGTGGGATGTGTACATCATCAGAGCCAACAGAGAAATGAAATCATTAATATTATTTACCCTCATGTCCATGGCTACACTACTGCATTTATATTCCGTACATAACCAAATATATTACATTTCATTGAGTGCTTCAGAACTTGCTAGTGTGCACCAGCATCCCCCACTCATTCCGTGATGTTTTATGTTCCCACCACTCGCAAAGACATTGTCCTCCTCTCCTCTCTGCAGGGAAGTGGGAGTGGCTGAGTGACTCCCCCTCCCTGCACCCCCCCTGCCATGGTGCTGTTAGCTACCACTCTCATTTTGGACGGACGGCAGGTTTCTCCTCCAATGTGGGCCGACGTTTCCGAGGGATTCTGGAGGAGCATCTGAATCTGCTGCGCTGGCCCGAGGGCACCAAGGCAAGCTTCATGTTATTGCTAACAAAAATGACATCCATTGGAAAAGTTTGTCTCATTTTGAACTAATCTGCAGATTAATTCTAGACAGTATCTGTCTGATATTTTATGACCTACTACAACAATACAATATGAAGAAATCCCCTTAGGAAAATTGTACTAAAGGCATCACAGCTTCTTTACTCATTAACAATCTTAATTCATGTTTATATTCATGTTTATTTTCATAATACACTCGTGGAGTTTCTAGTGTAGTGTTAAGCTTAAGGAGGTATTTTCTATCATAGTAACATTAGAATGTGTTCTGCAGCTTTACCAGTTGCCATGAGCTGTTGGACATGCAAATGAAACCCCAAGTTGTAAAAGTGGCTTCTCTCATGGAGGTTCTGTATAAATGCCTTTTTCTATTTCTTCCAACCAGTTCTTAATTTACTTATGGTTAGAACACAAACATTTATTTACAGTTTGGTTATTTATTTCATTTTCTCCACTGTGATATTAAATGTAAAATTGTGGGTTTTTTTTATCTCATTTTATTTCACATGTTTATACTGTAGTTTACTTATTTCTGCATTTACTTTACATTCATATTTCGATTTGTATTTGCTTTATTTTTATGTCTCTATGATATTAAATGTTGCATTGTTAGAGGAGCGTGGGATGTATATTTTCATTGCCAAAACTACGCTGTAGCCATTGTGCATGGGAAATGAAGTCTGTTAATATTGAATCTTGTTCCCTTATGGTGGAATGTGCCTCTGACCGCTTTCTTCCTGTGTTTCCTGCAGGGAGACAAAGAGCTGTCTGTAACGGGTGAGGGAGGGCACCTGTACCACTGGATCCTGCCCTCCTTCTTCCAGCTGCTCACAGACCTGGTGCAGGAGGCACAGGAATTCGCCATTGTTTTCCGTTCCTTTGGAAACGACCTTCCTCGTGTGCTGAGTGCTGTGTCAAGGGCTCTGACTGAAGGAGCTCACCCCCTGTTCCCAGATCTGCCCCAACTCAAGGTGAAACACACATCCAGTGGTGTTGTCTGTATGTTCTCTTACGGCCCGTCCACACGGCGGCGTGCGTTGAAGCTTGCCGGCGGGCGTGTCTGAAACTCCACCAACAACCAATCACATTAATCTCCCGCCCTTGACACACAAGCAGCGGTTTGATTGGCTAGAGCTTGTACTGGCATATGATTCGATTGGCTGACGCTTCTGCCGAGGCGTCAAAAGTTGAACATTGCTCAACTTTTGCAGCGAGCCATGCCAGCAACGCTCCGCGTCGCTTCCCACAATGCAGTTCGGCGAAAAGTGACATCACCCCATTCAAAGTGAATGGTGAAGCTTTCAACGCACGCCGCTGTGTGGACGGGTCGTTAAGGTTTAGGGTCAGTTGCCTAAATTACAACAACATATTTCCTCCTTGCGAATAGTTTGGTGTAAATTCATCAGGGTACGGTCTAATATCTGGATCACTTCTACAGAGTCGCCCAATATCACACGCAGTTTCTTGACTGCTGCAAGTACAACAAATGTACCCAACATTTTGTTAAGGATCTTTGCTGCAGTAATATGAACGACACTCTGTGATGGCCCCCTCTTATTCAAAAGATGACGTATCATAAGGTGTTTTGGTATTAGTGAGTAGTCATTTTGCAATGTCTTTTTTGTATACCTATCTTGTAAGGAAGACAGCCTGGGTTCACAAAGACAGTTTATAACCATCTTCGTGGTATCTACACTGAACAAAAATATAAATGCAACACTTTTGTTTTTGCTCCCATTTTTCATGAGATGAACTCAGAGATCTAAAACATTTTCTATATACACAAAATAACCATTTCTCTCAAATATTGTTCACAAATCTGAAAAAATGTGTGATAGTGAGCACTTCTCCTTTGCCGAGATAATCCATCCCACCTCACAGGTGTGGCATATCAAGATGCTGATTAGACAGCATGATTATTGCACAGGTGTGCCTTAGGCTGGCCACAATAAAAGGCCACTCTGAAACGTGCAGTTTTGCTTTATTGGGGGGGTCTGGGGGGGTCCGAAAACCAGTCGGTATCTGATGTGACCACCATTTGCCTCTCGCAGTGCAACATATCTCCTTCGCATAGAGTTGATCAGGTTGTTGATTGTGGCCTGTGGAATGTTGGTCCACTCGTATACGCCGATCCAGAGCATCCCAAACATGCTCAATGGGTGACATGTCCGGTGAGTATGCTGGCCATGCAAGAACTGGGATGTTTTCAGCCTCCAGGAATTGTGTACAGATCCTTGCAACATGGGGCCGTGCATTATCATGCTGCAACATGAGGTGATGGTCGTGGATGAATGGCACAACAATGGGCCTAAGGATCTCGTCACGGTATCTCTGTGCATTCACAATGCCATCAATAAAATGCACCTGTGTTCGTCGTCCATAACATACGCCTGCCCATACCATAACCCCACCACCACCATGGGCCACTCGATTCACAACAATGACATCAGAAAACCGCTCACCCACACGACGCCACACACGCTGTCTGCCATCTGCCCTGAACAGTGAAAACCGGGATTCATCCGTGAAGAGAACACCTCTCCAACGTGCCAGACGCCATCGAATGTGAGCATTTGCCAACTCAAGTCGGTTACGACGACGAACCGGAATCAGGTCGAGACCCCGATGAGGACGACAAGCATGCAGATGAGCTTCCCTGAGACGGTTTCTGACAGTTTGTGCAGAAATTCTTTGGTTATGCAAACCGATTGTTGCAGCAGCTGTCCGAGTGGCTGGTCTCAGACGATCTTGGAGGTGAACATGCTGGATGTGGAGGTCCTGGGCTGGTGTGGTTACACGTGGTCTGCGGTTGTGAGGCCGGTTGAATGTACTGCCAAATTCTCTGAAACGCCTTTGGAGACGGCTTATGGTAGAGAAATGAACATTAAATTCACGGGCAACAGCTCTGGTGGACATTCCTGCTGTCAGCATGCCAATTGCACGCTCCCTCAAAACTTGCGAAATCTGTGGCATTGTGCTGTGTAGTCACGATACCAACATTTTGGTTTCGATACCGATACCAAGTCAAGAATTGCGATTCCGATTCTTTTTCGATACTTTTCTTAAAAAAAGGGAAACAGTCTTAAATGTAATTATTGTGCTTTATTTCACACCATAACCATAACACACACTTTTAAACAATGAGAACAATACACAAAATAAATGACAAGAATTCGTATTAAATAAAATTAAGCATCATCTAAAACTTTTTTGTTTTATAAAATATAATTTTTTTTATATTTTATTAACATGTACAGTAATATAAATAATTATTGACAAAATGTATATTGCAGATGTTAGCCACATTGGTAAGTTAGCTAAAAAGATAGCCATATTAGACAGTTATCATTGCCATTAATTGCCTCGTCAAACTACGAAAACGTTCGTTTGTCACAAAATAAATTACACTTGTTTGACTTAGATTTGAGGGCATGGGCTTGGGCATGATGTAATTATGTTATCTATCACATTCGCTAACCTGTCTGTCTTTAAATTCTTTAAACAGCTCTGGATTCCGGTTGGCGAGGTGCTTAGCCAAGTTTGATGTGTTGGCTCCCTTGGTTTGCAGGGATCTAAAACATGTCTCACAGACAGGCCTCGTGGTGTCCGTAGGCTTGCCCTCACTGTCAGAGATATCGCTCAAATACTTCCAAATGTCGCTTCTGGCGTCTTTTTTGTCAACAAGCCGAGGCGCAGCGGCAGCTGCACTCCCACTTGCAGCCATGCTTCTCCTTTTCTCACATGCTCTGGCAGCTAGCGCGTGGCCGCGTGCACGAGAGAGGGGAGGCACTTAGAGCGTGCTTGAAAGGGGAGGGACAGCAGGCACGGCTGCAGGGCAGGGAGTGGAAACAGAGCGCTGAACACACACGGCTCTTATTAAAACAGCGCTTTCTCACCGGAGTACTTTTCCCCGTCATTCTTAAAGTACCGATACTAATGAAACGGAGGAATCGTACCGTTTTTAAGGGCAGGGTATCGCGGTACCTTTCAAGTATCGGTACACCGTGCAACACTAGTGCTGTGTGATAAAACTGAACATTTTAGAGTCGCCTTTTATTGTGGCCAGCCTAAGGCACACCTGTGCAATAATCATGCTGTCTAATCACCATCTTGATATGCCACACCTGTGAGGTGGGATGGATTATCTCGGCAAAGGAGAAGTGCTCACTATCACAGATTTTTTTCAGATTTGTGAACAATATTTGAGATAAATGGTTATTTTGTGTATATAGAATTTTTTTCATCATGAAAAATGGGAGCAAAAACAAAAGTGTTGCATTTATATTTTTGTTCAGTGTATTATCTCTGGTTAGAGTTTCAGGTTTTTCAAGACAGCTAAACAAAGAAACCCTAGCTCTGTTGATCTCTGCTTTGTGGTAGTAGTGTGTGTATGTGTGTACAGGTTTGGGAATAATGGATGACATGTAACAGGATTACGTCATCAGGATTCCCATACAGTTACATAATAACATGGGTGCTCTTAATCCATCCTGTCGTAAACTGTAAAAGAGCATCTTCTGATTTTTGATACTGAATATCTTGGTTTCTTCTTTTTAAGGTTACATTGTGCTGTCGTCTTACATTATATAGTTAAAGAGGGCATAATGTAAAGATTTTCAGGTTCATTTTTGTATTTTGTGTCTCTACTGTGACATGTGTTCATGGTTTAATGTTCAAAAAGCTCTTTATTTTTCTCATTCTGCCTGTGCTGCAGCACCTCATTTCACCCTCTGTGTGAAACCAGAGCCCAGTCTGCTCTGATTGGTTAGCTGGCCGGCTCTGTTGAGAGGTCAACTACTTAGAGTTTCCCGCCCCTTAGCCTATCATGTACAATGTGTTGGAGCACTAGCCAATAGAAGTGCGTGTGTTACATAGTGATGTTACTATTAGGGATGCTCCGATCGATCGGCCGCCGATCGATATCGGCCGATACTCACTCTCTGCTGATCGATTGGTGCTCTTTAAAAATGCCGATCGCATGACGTAAAATACAGTAGAGGGCGGAGCCTGTGTGAGATAGAACGGGGGGTTGCGTATTGTAACCCTATTTCTATAAGCACAGGCAGAGCCCTCTACCTAGGGGCCCTGTCTTTCCTATGCCGCTCGCTGAAGAGGGTGTAGGATGACAGTCAGGAGGTGTAGCTGCCTTATATGCGCACGCATTCAGGTAGGCTCGCCCTGATTGGCCGGCTACGTTTATACAACTTCAGTGTGTGAACGCTCGCGTATCATTGATGAGAGTAGTACCCTACCCATGAAGTCCAGTATAGGGCTCCGCCTGTGCTTATAGAACTAGGGTTACAATACGTAACCCCCCGTTGTCTTACTTGAACCTAAGACACTTGTAGCCTCTGCTGATGCACAATAAGGGGAATGTCAACACAGGCATCTGTCAACCCGCACTCTGCTGTTCCTCAGCGCCGCTCCCCCTCCCTCCCGCTGAAATTATGAATGAAAAGTGCATAGTAATCATAGATAACATGGCAGGGTCTGTGACAGTTTGTTTTCATCTGATTTCAAATAAACAAAGTCTTGTCTTTTAGAATATTAAACTCGTTCTGCCAAATTCAGATGATAAATACAACTTTGAAGCTTGTAAAGGCATAATTACACGCGGTAACTTAACGTCACAGCAGGCATAACAACAGCCGGTGTTTCTTGTGAGTGTTTCCCCGGGAAACAAACACAATACACTCAAACGCGTCACAGATTCTTTGGCGGTATTTGGCTGCCGAACGAAATTATGTACGCAGCTCGTGACGTAACTAGGAGTCTAGTGGACGGTATCAATACTACAAGTAAAAAAAAAAATATATATATTTTTTTTTTAATTAATGACGTTGTTTCTAAATTGATCTGAGGGCCCCAAAAAGAGGAAGTCGGGGCCATTTGCCCATCCCTGCTCTAGAAGGAACACAGGGGTGTTAGCCTTTGCAGACCATTGTCATGCACAAACACCCATATAACACTACAGGAAAGGGAAAACATAAAAAAGCCGATGGGTAACTGCAGATATGTTCTCCTGAAGAGTATGGCCTTGTTTCTCCTTACATAGACCTTTTCCATGGACCCTGCTCCCCCCATCAGCCTCCCTCTCTCTCAGGGGGGAGTACTTGCACGTTAGCTAGCTGGAGTGGAACACATTGATTGTGAGAGGAATGGACGGATGAGTTGTCAGAAAGTGAAGCTGTCAGCCTCACTGATGGACAGCACAGAGGAGAAGTTCTTCAGACAGCCTCCTGTGACACGCTGTGTATGTATCAGACAGACAGAGCGGGGGGGAATCAATCACAAGTCATGATGAGATTGTTCAGTTTGTTCCTTACCATTGTTGTCAAGTATGGGAGTGCTTTGGGAGATTTGATATTGAAGCCGTACTCAAAACCTCTGGGTATTACCTTCACAGCTAAGAGATCTCTGACGCCATCTTCCTCCTCTAATAATGGGGTTTGTTTCAAAGTAAAAACAGCGCCACAGCACTCAAATGACACGTTTCACTAAATATTGTCCTTTTATAGCTTTATGCATTTCAAAACATGATGAAAGCACAAATAAATTATCTTTCTATTAATCTAGTTAGTAAATGACCAAACAGTGCAAGTCAATGGAAGAGGATGCTGCAGATTACATTTTTTATTCTTACCTGCCATGTTTAGTAGAGAGGATACTATTAGTTTTGCATGCTCAAATCTACACATTTGTGTAAGTGTCTGGAGGTTTTAAGTGATAAAACAAAGTATGGGAGGTAAAGATATTGTGATCTGATGGTTGTGCAACATATAAAGTGAACCTATCACCACAATGATCACACTTGATCATGCTGGTGTCATGAGTGTATGTACCAACATCCCATGGCAATACATTAGGGATGTAACGATATACCGAAGCACAGTGGGGGGGGGGTGTTATGCTGTGTGTTATGCTGTGTGTGCATGCACCTCGCGGGAGCGTAAAGCAAAACCTCCCAGACATGTGTTGATCTGTACGGCAAAGTACGGTTTGGAAACTATATCATTTCCTTTTGGAGGGCATGCATAACACGGCATAACACCAGAGCCTCGCTGCGGGGAAACGTTGGCGCTGTTCCGAGTTTGTTCTAATCTGTCAAAATGACTGCTTTCAGATTTTTCCGTCATTGTTAAAAAAAATATTCGGTTAACGCGACCACTGCTGTCCCAGCAACATCAGTACCAAGCGAGAGAGTTGTTCCCAGAGCAGGGGATATTGTAAATGCCCAAACATCCCAGCTTATAAATACCTGGAAATGTGGACATTCTCATATTCCTAAAAACCTGTCTGATGATGCTGAGTGAGTGACTTAGTGAGTTTGAGTTGAATTACGTGAAAAACTAAAGTGAAACTTGATTTATTTAATTGCAGGGTCTGATTATTAAGTGTTTATTTGTGAGATGCAGTGGCACAAAGAAAATGCCTACTTTGTTTGGTAGTACTATAGGTACAAAAACACTGGTTTTCTTGTTCCAGTCTGTTACTGCCACTTTGTTTTTGACACTTTAAAATACTGCTATCCTACTAAAATGCTGTACAAATCAGATTTATTATTTAATAAAGAAACATTTTCCGAGTAAAAACAATTTGTATTGAAAAGAAAAAATTGAATTTTTCTCTTTTCTTTATTATTCAATATCGCGATAAATACCGTACCGTGGACTTGTTATCGCGATATTACCGTGAGTTTTTGGTATCGTTACATCCCTACAATACATCCAATAGATTTTGAGTGATTGAGTCTGCACCAAAGTAATGGGTGTTAAAACAAAATGCACAATTTTAGAACCGCTGATATCATTTGTTCTTAACCTCCCATAACAGTCAAAACCAGAATCATGTTTCACTTCTATGCTGTTGGATATTTTAAGCTCATCTGTCGTCATCCACATTACAGCTGTTTTTATGTATTTGTCACAGACTTCTTATAATTGAATGGCGGATCAAGTTTAAAAGAGCAGTACGAAACAGAATACTTTCAGGGGGAAATGGGTTTAGCAACAGTTGCTCCATTTTAGAATTAACATAGTTATTTCTTTTTCAAAGTAATATATCCTACACACACACACACACACACAATGTTTTCCCAAAAATGTATCCGCTGATCACTTTCCGTTACTTTTGGATTACCTCAATTGTCAAATGAGATGCAAATAAATTCAAAGGTTATTATCTCTCAAAATGAGTCCTCTGTTTAACTATTTATTCCAGGAAAACCTGAGCTAACATAAAATTCTCTGTTTAAGTGCAACATAAAAAAATTCAGGCAGTAGGCGTATAGATTCACACTTCAAGTATTAGCCTACAGAACAGCACAGCTTAAAAAGAAGAAATACAATCTGATTCTTTTACTACAAACATTATATGCTCTTTTTAGGTTTTTACTGACATTGTAATCCACACTTTTTAGAAATGTAGTAACAATAATCTGATTACGTGTTTTTTTATGTAACTGTAAGGGAATACAGCTCCCCTGTTTTTGTATGTAATCCGTTACTCCCCAAGCCTGTGAAATACACTATTAAAAACTATGAGTGTACGACCCGGAAAGTTATAAAAACAAGAAAAAGCAACAGGAATAAAAATGAGTTAGGCACTTGTGTGGGATTTCATGAGATATTGAACCACTGGTGTACATTACTGTATTTATGTTTTGATACTCGGATAGTACTCATTCCTCCAGACGTTTAAGTTAGCTGATGACTCCTGGGCCTCATTTATAAAACTGTGCATAGGAAAGGCGGGGCACCTTTCACGAGCCTCAGGTAACGTACGTACTGTAGTGGACATTACATGACAGCATGTGGTGCACGCTGTAAGTGTTGCTGCCACAGAAAGTTGGATCGTCACCAAAACAATAAAGGAGAGTTCAGACAAAGTGGATGACAAAATGCACACATCCTTGTGTTTGTGCCACAGCGTGGGAGGCGGGGCCTTGTTCTTTCCTATGAGAGCTGCTCATTGGCGCATGAAGTCAAAATGGCCCAACTTTTGAGAGAGCGAAACGTCACAGATTACCCGTCATGCCTGGCTGCCAGAGCAGAAGAACCGTATGTGCGCTCAGAGCATGCGCCCCTTAAGCCCCGCCCCCCGAGCTCCCACTCTCGGCTCACTAGAATGAATGGAGAGAAAATAAA
>NW_022990214.1:450088-545088 GCF_902827175.1 Gymnodraco acuticeps | reverse complement strand
AGTGAGCAGAGAGTCGTGTTGTCGATTCTTGTTCAGTTTTCTGTGACTATCTTCCTCACCCTCTCAGACTTTGAGTTGCGCGCGCTGCTAAAGAGACACGCTACCATGGAAACCAAACAATGGTGTAGCTGTATTAAAGTCCGAGTGGAAACAGTCCTGAGTAAATTTGATTTTGTCAGAAATCGGGAGAAATATGACCCCGGGAGGAAACCGGGAGAGGGCAATGAAATCGGGAGTCTCCCGCGAAAATCGGGAGGGTTGGCAAGTATGCAATGTTGTAGCGTTAATAAACGAAACAATTTAACAAAATTGCTAGTCAAAATACCAATACCACAGGAAACTTTTTTTTTTAAACAATATTTTTAGTGGCCCGAGCGGGCAAGTGGAAAGTATGTTATGCTGGCCCGGGGTGTCTAAATAGTGCTTCCGGGCCAGCGGGCCATTTATAATGTTGAGCCCTGCTGTAGCTTATCCTAGTGTCCCTGTTAGCTCTTCCTCGTGTGCGCTAGCTTCAAAGATTTCTTCCATTTCAGGCTCCTTTTGTCTTGCTTTTGGTTGGATTCCCGGCTTTTTTGATAGTTTCCCCCACTCGTAGCTTACTTTTTATTGTTGAGTAGTTGGATTTCATGGGTTTATTTGAACCAACCTGAGAGAGCTGGTTAACTTGTGCCCAATCACTCCGCAATCACACCATAAGTCCAGGGACAGTTCACCATGAAATCAAAATACATTTATCCAAGACCTGGTCAATATAAAAGTAAGAAATCACAAAATGTTTCACTAAATATCTTGATTGAAAGATTTCACCATTGATGCTTTTATCAAATATTTATTTACACAATGAGATTTTTGATAAATAATCCTCATGAATTAAAGGTCCCATGTCATGGCCATTTCTACTGATCATATTTCCATTGTTGAGGTCTACTAGAATAGATTTATATCGTGCAATTTTCCAAACTCACATTGGTTTCTCATACAGCATCTCTGTAAAGTATGTGCATTCACCGGTATTCACTCTCTGTCCTAAACGGCTTGTTGTTGCAGACCGTTTACATGCATAACAACCTTCATAACACACAAGGGGACAGGTAATAACTGGAAAAGCATGACATGGGACCTTTAAGGATTAATTAGCTAAATGTGAAAAAATTGAAAAGCTGCTTTTCTGGTACTGTAAATTACACAACCTTTCAGCTCTTAAAAACTGTAAAAGAGAAGACATACAATCTTACAATATCCAACATCTCCGAAGATATATAATACCAATATATATAATCCAGTCCTAAAATATTACCTGACTTGTAGTGCTGTATCAAACAACGTGATTTTGGAGATATTGACCGTAAATTGTCTGCCTTATCTCCTATGTGAAGCAATACTAAGCATGTGGTGCTCAAAGCAGCAAAATAATCCATTTGAAAAACCGAACAAACAGCAATGCCTATCTACAGAAACCATGACCTGCTCAGTATCTTCCAAATAACGTGTTATTTGCAGTTAATATAAGAACTGGTTCCTTTCTATTTAACAAGTAAACATTAGCCTCTCTTATTAAGGTGTAGACTAAATTATCTTGTTGCCTTAGAATTCCACTTTGTTAGTTTTTAGGTTATTTGTAAAACGTTTCTTTCTTAGAATGTTCCACTTTTAAGTGAATCACCTTGTGTGAATCACAGAATGATTCCATTATCATAACTGTTAGCCACCGTCATTAAAAATATGTCAACATAGATATGGGTGCATGTTCACATACTTACCCTAGTGACTGATCCCTCTCAAACAGCCTCGGTGCTATTGATGACTCATCGCCCTCATGTTTTCTTATTTACTTTTTATACTCTAAACTCTTTTGTCTCTTTTCATTATTATAATGTATTACATTTCTTGACTTTATCTCTTTTTATAGCAATATCTATTTTAATTATTCACTTTTACCTTTATCTCTGGTATTTATACTTCAAAGATAGCAGGGTCCTGAGGGATGGAGTGTAATGGTGCATTTCCACTACAGCGCGGTTTAAGTGTGCCATGCCGTGCCGAGCCGTTTTTGGTTGCGTTTCCACTAGGCGTAGTTCCGACTAGCGGGTACTTTTTCACAGTTTTTCTGGCTCTCCAAAATCGAGGTTCTTTCCGGGCCAACAACCGGGCTGAGTATGCTAAACCAGTGAGAGAATCGCTGGCAACTACAACAAAATGAACATATTTGACCGTGATTTAATTGTAATACACGTTTCAAAATGATGCCGAAGTAACAACATACTGATACCGGTTAATAAAAACCATGAATTCATGCTTGGACAAGTCTGCAGACAGACGGCAGGCGAAAAACCTTTTTAGAATGCGTGTTTTCTGAATGGAGATCGGCTAAGCTAACGCAGTATATCCCCCGACCGTCCACACTCACAACAACGGCCTATACCAGGGGTACTCAAATACAAATCTTAAAGGTCCAAAATAAATGTTTCAATAAGACAAAGGTCCGTTTATTATTCAAACTTTTAAACAATTGCAACAAGATTCTTAACACGAGGTTGCAAAAACAAAAATAATCTGTATGCATCAGTTTTCATTGTTATTGTGTCTATGCTTGATCCCTCAGAGTCGCAGTGTAAGAGCTGCACAGTTATGAGTAAAGGCAGCTGCACCCTCTTTCATTCAGCATTCCCATTATTGCTTTATAAATGTCTTGCCCCCTTGTGTGTCCACTGAGGTTCGTCAGGCCCAACACATCTTCAACAAACTCCCCCTTTGCCTCATCATAAAAACTCACAAACACCAGCAACTGAGCATTGTCAGTGATGTCAGTGGACTCATCCACAGCTAAGGAAATGCACTGTGCATTTTTTATTCCATCACAAAGCTGATTAATCAAATCACCAGCCAGTATTTATGTTCTTCTGGTTGCTGTGGAATCTGAGAGGGGGATTTGCTTGATTTGACCTGTTATTTCCTCTTTTTGTTTGCCTTCAACATGGTCTCCATCACTTCAGTCATGCATTCTTTTATACTGCAGTTATTATCCAGTGGAAAGTCCTTACCTACTGGCCTAGTTCAATCAAAGTGGTTACTTTTTTTTGGCTGGGCAGTGTAGTTTTACACACCGTCTTATTTGACTTTCTCAGGACTTAAAACAGTTTTTTGGGGGCAGACCCCCTCAAAGAAAACAATATATTTACACACGTAAGGTCATCATCTTAATAGTTGTGTATGCTCATCCGTGAGCAGAGCATCAAGTTGACATGTCTATTACAGCTGAATGCGGCGATTACCATTTTGTTCAGCGAAACGCCTCACAAACGTATTAAGATCAACAGCTTTAGTGCGTTTTGATTCAATGCTGAGTACAGCCAAACTGAGAGTCTCTTCTCTCATTGTAGACCGCAAATACCTCATTCCTTCAGTGCTTGGGTCCGAATGCTTCTCGTTTTGCGCCGTCCCGTTAAAATGAAATCGCCGCCAATCATATGTCCACGCTCGCGCCAGGACCGGGGGAGGGGTTACATGACGTGCATCTTGTGCTGCATTCACATGCACTCGGACATTAGAGACTTTCTCTCATAAATGTCCGATGAGCCACAACTTTTCTTTCAAAACAAAGCTGCCAACTGGGGTGGAAAGGCCTATTTTTAGGGTGTCAGTTGCCACCCCGGTAGGTGAAACTAGGCTACTAGCTACAGTACAGATGGAACTAGATGAGCTGTTAACTCTCGCTCTGAATTTTTTTTTTTTTTAATTCTCGCTCTGACTTAGACAGGTTGAAAGAGACACACACATTTTTCCCACCCGTATTCCGCGAAGACCCGCCCTACTGTGCCTCTGATTCGCAGATTGTTTGGGGGGAAAAAACGCTGACGGGATGCTGAATGTGATTGGACCAATGTGTTGACAGACACACACAGACAGTGGAACAGGACATGCAGAGCGCTGTTTGCAGTCTATGGACATAGCGGATCATTTTGACTCGTTGCGTTGTGGCGATGTCTCGCAGATAACACAGATAACACAGATAATACATATGAAAAGTATAATTTGCTCAGAGTCCAGAGACAGTTGTGGTTCGGTCCGGACTTTGAGGATGCCTGGCCTATACAGACATAAATAAAGCAGCGACTGTATTCGCCATGACACAGACAGTCTGTGGTTTGTACTTGTTTAACTTTTGTCTAGTTTCTGAACAGATATGAGGAGCTGTGAGCTCTGAGGGCTAACAGCTAACGGCTGATGTTGGTTTTGTGTTTCGCATTGAAGATGACGTCACGGCACCACCTACACTGCGTTACTATAGTTACTGCCCCAGTTCCTAAACTGTAATGGAAACGCAGCATAAAGTGAGCCTGGCCTACCAAGGCCTAACTATACCAGACTAAGCCGTGCGAGGCCCTGCTGTGGAAAAGCGCCATAAAGGTGTTCTGATTTTGGAAATAATATTAAACTGGAAATGCCTTGTGTATTACCTTTCCATCTGTGCAACAAGCTTCTGTATTATACAAACATAAAGTAGCTTTGCAATCATCGTGACAACATTTGCTAGTTCACGTCTCCAGAAATCTAACGTGACCCCGCTTTTCTCTGGTTTCTCCCTTTTCTGTGTGTTTCTGTGTGTTTGTGTGTGTGTGTCAGGTTTTCTTGGAGCCCGGCGGCGCTGACACTCGTACAGCCTGCACCTCGGAGCTCTATGACATCACACTGGTGCAGACCGACCTCCTGAAGGCCATCTCTCAGCAGAACTACTTCACTCAGCGTGTCCACATCTGCCTGGAAAACTATGAGAGGAACCTCCAGCAGGGGGCGGGCTAAACACAGTTCACCTGTCACTCTGTTGGTCTCTGTGACAGCCTCCACTTGGGGTCCATAGAGTGGTCCAGTGATGACAGATGATAGTTTGCCGACCCGGATTTTTTCATTGGACTTTGGAATATTGCAGGGAATAAGATCAGTTGCAAATACACCTTTATTATACTTAGTCCTTTTGGATATTCTCCACATATCAACACCACTCTTTCATGATTTTTGAAGCATAAATGCAACGCTCGAAGGAAAAAGCTAACGTTATAAACAAACTACATCATGGGCGCATAGCTGCTCATCACCACCGCTGAGCTACAGGCGGCTAATGTTCGTCTAGTGACGTTTAGTAGTCTCATGTAGCAATCTAATAGCAACTGTTTATTTTATGACACAGAAGCTTCAGACACTCACCAGTGGGGTACTGACGCGTTTGTTGTTGTTAAACAAAACTAGAACATCTTGTAAGCTTGTGTTCATCACAGACCTTATTTCAGACATTGAACCACAGACCCATCTAAAAAAAAAAGAAGGAAGTGTTAAAATGCTTATTCATTTCTGGGTTTTACTACTCATCCCTGCATCACTCTGTTAACCCAGACATTGAAATGGCAGCACAGAGAGAGAAGGTAGGGCGATTAAACACAGACCATCAAACCACAAATAGAAGAAGTTTACATATGAAGGTGAAAGGAATAAATATGCAAATAACAGCCATTATCTGAAGATGGCTGCTCGAAAAGTAGGACATTAAATCATTTTTGAGCTGCTCCATGCATACTTAAAGCAGTTAAAGTATGACAGCTTCTACAGAGGGCACTCACAAACAGTTTGTGCTGTCCTTAAGTGAACCGCCACAGGAAGAGTTTCTGACTTGATTCAGCCCCAAGGTGGCCCCTTGCATCAAAGGCTCTTTGGCTAATCACACCATGGGATAATTGGCCTGAATCCTGTGTAATTTGTGTCGGACAGCATATCATTGGGGTCAGCTATGGAGAGAAAGTCAGTGTTGCGTTTGTAGTCTAGCGAAAAGGATCTGCTTCAGCTCTTCACCTGTCCTCAAAGTGTTTCATGTAGCGTCTTACTTCATAACTTCAGTTGTTGGCCGTCATCTGCTTTTGTTTACCTCAACTCCAAGTAATACTTGAATAATAGATGACTGAAAAGAATCAGATTAGTTTGTAACTTAAAGGGTTATACCTTAAAGCGCTTTATAAACTATTTATGAAGGCATCATAACATGCAGCAGTTTTATTACAATTATTATTTATAAACATATCAATATGTTAAACATGGGTTTGGGATTGGTATTATATTTTGAAAGCACCGTTTTGTGACATTTTGAATAAGTTGAATTGTTATGTACGTTTTTAAGGGTTTTAGGATTTTTTATTTTTTTATTTGTAAGCTAATGGAGAGGTTGTTGTTATTGTTATATTTTCTCTGGTCAATGTTTAGAGAGACTGCTGAATGCAAACAGTAAATAAAAAATAGCAACATTTAAATACAAATTCATTCCTGAATGCAGGTTGCAGTGATAAGAACAACATAGTAGTTTGTAAGTTAATATCAACCATTGAAAGGAAAGATGTAAAGGTTAGTAAGTAGTAACAGTTATTTATTTTATTTTTGTTTTGGCTCTACAAAATGAAAACATTCACATCAAGAAAAATGTCATATATCATGCAGTAGGATCAGTTTTTGTTGTTGGATACTTATTTCATCCCCAAGAGGCTGAGAGGCTGAGCACCACTACACCTTGATATAAATAGCATAAAGCATTCATTTTCTCTTTAAAGGTCCCATGTCATGGCCATTTCTACTGATCATAATTCCATTGTTGAGGTCAACTAGAATAGATTTATATTGTGCAATTTTCCAAACACATTGGTTTCTCATACAGCATCTCTGTATAGTATGTGTATTCACTCTCTGTCCTAAATGGCTTGTTGGAGCTCCTGCCCCCCCCCCCCCCCCCCTCCCTATGAGCCCAGTGGCCGTTTGCGAGACAGCGAAACCCAGCCCGAACACACACACCCGCAGCCTGGCTGGGAGTTTGTGTGTGTGCTCACACACCGACTCACAGCGTCCCGCCATCTCAGCGAGGAGAAATCAGCGGAGCTGCAGCTGAGAAAAGATTGAGTGTGAGGAAGTCCGTGGATTTGTCAATTTGGACCAATCCACGGACTTAACGTAACGGCTCCGCGGATGTAACGTAATGGCTCCACGGATTGGTCCATTTGGAGCAATGGGTCCATTTGGGTCATCGTTACGTCACTTAGTAGGCCTACCAGGAAGAAAAAGAGAAATCTCCAACGAGGTGTTCTGGGGCAGCATAGACAGGTATTTTCTGTGTTAGTTTTACTCGCTACAGGGTGCACTTTGAGGGTTTGTAACTTTGCAGACCGTTTACATGCATAAAAACCCTCATAACACACAAGGGGACGGCTATTAACCGGAAAAGCATGACATGGGACCTTTAAAGTTATCTTTTTTCCTCCCTGCACTTATATAAGTAGGCCTATATATTGTGAGGAAAACCGACTTAACGGATCACCAGGGGCCTCATTTATAAAGGGATATACGCTAAAAAAAATGGCGTACGACAGTTTCTACGCAATGTTTGCGATTTATAAAATACTAACTTGACGGGAAAATGTGCGTTCCTCCACGCAAACTCTAACCCATGCGTACGCACTAAGCACAACAATGGGAGAGACGAGAAACTGCGACACCGTTGGCAGAAGGAAGAATGGAGAGAAATATGTGGAAATAATACCATAAATAAAATGTTACCTCTCATTTATCATATATGAATATTTCATTTTCAAACATTGATTAAAGCCAATCTTGAAATGATTAAACCAGGGGTTCTCAAAGTTTTGATGAGTGAGGGCCAATTTAGGTACCCAATATTGGATTGAGGGCCGCCCAAGAAAAAACGGAACACAAAATAATTCCAAAACAAATCCTTTCTTTATTGTAGCCTACTAACCAATTATACATACAGTATACATTAAGATTAATCAAACATGAATTTGTCTCAAAAGTGCCTTGCAAACACACACACACACACACACACACACACAGAGAGAGTATTGTGCTGGAGTGAGTGATATGCTGTGGATTTCCTGTCTTGTCAGCAGGGCCCTGATTCAGCAACACACTCTCACTCCATAATCGTCCAGGAGCGACGTTTGGTCAGGGTCCCGTGGCGTGCAGTTGTGACGCTCCTACTGTAGGTTCCTTCAGCTTCATAAAGGGACGCAAATAGCTTTCAACTGATTTCAATGTATTCCCATCTGCGGCGGGATTTGACGCTCATGGAAGCACGGCATTCGTTTGTGTCGGCTGCCCTTAAAGGCAAGTCCATTCCTATTGGATAATGGAGAATTGTACACCCGGAAGTAAGTATTCCCCGACTGTCGATTGATTTTACAGTGATATCTGCTCATCTACTCATCGACTAAAAAACACCAGATTATCCTTGTTAATTACACAACATTGATTGCTTTAAATTGTGTGCAATGCTTTTGTATTTTTCCCCTTCGATTCTGAGAAACAAATATTTGTTCGGAGTAAAGGATGGCAGAAGACACTACACTACCCAGAATCCCCAGCTATCGTTTAGGACTACACCATGTGCTCTGTGTGACAAGCCCCGTGATTAGTTCTCAAGCTCTGATTGGTTGACCTCCAACTGCATTCCATTCATTCCAATGGCTGGCGTCTATGTCACGTGATCTTCAAATTTCTCCCTGCAGAAAAAAAAAACATGGCCGAACTTCGTTTTATTCTCCGTGGAAAATGCCTATTTTAAAGTTAGTTTGGCCATTAAAATGCGTTTTGATGTCATTTGATGTCATTTGATGCGAGAAATATGAGTATTTCAGATTATGTATGCAGTGGATGTACAGGATCTTTAGTTTGCTAGTTATTACGAAGATTACTTCAGGAAATTGCGTCTATAGAACGTTTTCATTGTTACCAAGGTGGTTGCTAGGGACGCTGCTATCGATATTATTTCTGTTGTGTAACTGTTTAATGGTGTTATCTTTATTTCTACCCCCTTCCCCGTCAATGTAGCCTATAGTGTTGGTCCACAGCGCAAACATATTAGTTAGTAACAAAATCCGCATCTAAAGATACGTTATTTTCCCCTGTGCAATTCCAGTCTCACATCTCACAGCACATCGTCATTAACAAATACCGGAAACAGACCGAAAACATTTAAAATAAATAAATAATACTTTATTCCGAGTGTGCTTGCTTTTCTCTTTGAAAGTCATCACATAACGGCATTGTAATACACGGTTCGGCTGCATTAAATATTACATATCTGCCGTAGTTCTGTATTTATAGAGCCCTGATGAGAAGACTTCTAGACAAACATGAGGAACTGAAAACGTGACGTGGATCATAAATATATCAGCCATTAAACAACATATTACATTTCTTTTCACACAATACGTCTCCTTGCAGTATCAACACTAATTCGGCTGATTGATTGATTGATTGATTGATTGATTGAAAAGTGTATTAACAGCTTGTATATTGGGTACAGTACAGTACAAATCCAGTTTTGGACAGTCTGCCGAGGTTCCATCCCATTTCAAGTGCTGTTCGAGGCTCGGCGTAACCCTCGGAGCATACTCTCCAATCACAGAGCTTGAGGACTATCACGGGGTTTGTCAAACAAAGCACATGGTGTAGTCCAAACGATAGCTGGGGATTCTGGGTAGTGTAGTGTCTTCTGCCATCCTTTACTCCGAAAAAATATTTGTTTCTCCGAATCGAAGGGGAAAAATACAAAAGCATTGCACACAATTTAAACCAATCAATGTTGTGTAATTAACAAGGATAATCTGGTGTTTTTTAGTCGATGAGTAGTGCAGATATCACTGTAAAATCAATCGACAGTAAGGGGAATACTTACTTCCGGGTGTACAATTCTCCGTTATCCAATGAGAATGGACGCTCACATTGCCTTTAAGGGCAGCCGACACAAACGAATGCCGTGCTTCCATGAGCGTCAAATCCCGCCGCAGATGGGAATACATTGCAATCAGTTGAAAACTATTTGAGTCCTTTTATGAAGCTGAAGGAGCCTAGGAGCGTCACAACTGCACGCCACGGACACTGACCAAACGTCGCTCCTGGACGATTATGGAGTGAGAGTGTGTTGGCTTCACCATTCCTGAGGAGCTGAATAAGGTGGAGCACTGCAGGAAGGGAGACCTGACCAAGGAGTGTCTGGTCAGCACCTACCACGACGTGTTCACCAGCCCTGTTGAGTCTCTGCCCGGTGATATTCACGTTGAGCTGGACAGCACTGTGGCACCGGTGCAGTGTGCTCCCAGGAACGTTCCAGTGGCCCTCAAGGCAGCTGTTAAGGCTCAGCTTGATCGATATGAAGAGGAGGGACACTTGACCACAGTCACTCAACCCACGGACTGGATTAGCAATCTAGTCATAGTGAAAAAGACAGACAAATTGAGACTATGCATTGACCCGAAGCCTCTCAACCGTGCTCTGAAACGGTCCCACTACCTTATGCCCACTTTAGATGACGTGTTGTATAAACTGCCGAAGGCACGTATATTCACCCTGGTGGATGCACGTGATGCATTCCTGCAGTGCCGCTTGGATGAAGAAAGCAGCCTGATGACAACATTCTGGATTCTGCATTCGACCAATCACAAACATGGAGAAGCGTACTGACAGCGCAGCGTCATACTTCCTGAATGAAAAGTCAACTATAATATTAGTCAAATATGAAAAAGTTAAACTTTAAACATCCATGACTTAAACACCTTATCCAGGATAAAAGCCTAGCTGCACCTGCAAGGTGAATACAGCTGGTAAAAGAAAAAGTGTTTGAATGCGTACATTAACAGGTTTATGATATCACTGCCCCGTCTAAGACACGATCTGACTTTCATTACATTTGACTCGAGTGTTTCCTCAACTTAATGTGTTGCTTAAAATAATACTTCTGCATACAGTATGTGACACTGTGAGTGTTGCACGGCCAGATACGGCTCAGCTGACTCAGATAAGGAAATATATGATACATTATGATGTGATATGAATGATAATGGGACACATTGACGTCTGCACTCACAGTGCCACGGACTGTACGTAATGTTACTTTGATCCGGTTACTTATGTTGTGGCAGATATTTAATTAAGCTTTCTTAACATAATAGTATAATGATAGTTATAATAGTCCGATTGCTCTGAAGATGGGAGGTGATGTTCTATTCATTTTCACGTTCACACAGTCGGTGATTTTGGCCGGCCGTCTTTCCTGCAACCGTAGTTTAAACTGTATTTCCTCCGCACACTGAGCTCTGATTGGTCAGCAGGCGTGGTGCTTTCGCTGAGTTGATCTCTTATCTTGGAACCTATCCTGCTTCGGAGCACAGACTAGGTTCCAGGATAAGTCACCATGGAGATCTAGCCAGCTAAAAAGTGAACCAGCTTCGTAGTAGCGGAAATCCCAGAAGTTATCTTGCTAAGCGAAAATCCTGCTTCGTAGTATACCCCCCAGGTCAGGTCCACTGGGGATCAATATAAGAAAGCACAAAGGATGGTCAGTACAGTAATGTGTATGCTTTGGTGTGTTGTAATGAATTGCAGCTACCTGAAGTTACAACAAATAATAATATGAGAAAATAAGTTATTGTGAGAAATATATATGATTTCCTCCCTTTCCTTTAGCATGGGATTTAAAATGCTTAACACTGTGCCTGAAAATGAATTTTTACCAGGTGTTTGTAAGCATTGGTGCAGTTTGGTAGAAGTAAAAAGCAAGAGTTTAAAAAACAGGTAGCCTACTTCAAAAGTGTACTTAAATACATTCCTTAAGTAAATGTACTGTGATATTTTACCACTGCTTATGAATCAATAATTTAAAATATAGCACCTCATACTAAAACAAATGGAAAATTTAAGTCGCAATAACATATATTTCTCAAAACATTTTCAATGCAACAGTGGGTCAAATCACATGACCTATAACATGTGGGATGCTGTTTACTTTATTTTTAATCAAATGGAAGACTTTGCTCTGAACAAAAGATGAGCACTTCCTCAAAAATGTTCACCTTTTGTTTTCAATCTAAATGTATATAAGAATAACTCCATTATCCATAAATCATAATTTTCAGGTGGAGGCCTTAAAGAGCCTGTGACAGCATCCCAACAACTGTTGTGCAATGAAATATTGGGCAACTAGTCATCTCGAACCGTCAGTTTAAAAAAGAAAAAGCGATACCGTTCCGTTAAATATCAATAATTTCGAACATCGCGGGGAAATTCCTTCGACTCATTTTGAAGTTTTGGGAGAAGCCGGAAGTGACGTCAATGCGGGAACGCTTCACTGTGCGGCGAGAGAGCCAAACACGGACAAAGTGTGTTGTCATGCGTAGAAATGGTGAATTACTGAGTTTAGGCACGTTAATAACGTTTTAATGAAGTTGACTACAGTATATTCATATTTGTCAGTGCTTTCATGTCAATTCGGCGAACATAAACATAAATGATCGTGGTGAAGATGATGATTACATTAGGATTACAAATCGGTAGTGAGAGCTGCTGAATTTCCTCCCGTCGGATGTGATATAAAAACAAATCGATTATTTTTGTAGTTGTAAACTCAAGTGGATGAAACTACATTTATTAGTGCTTTAATGTCAATTCGGCGAAAATATGATAGATTAAATGATCGTGAGGATGATGATTACAAATCGTTTGTTTGAGCCGGTCTGCATTTCCTGATGAGAAAACAAACCGATGCTTTTTGTAGTTGTTCACCAACATGGATTAAACGTGTGGTTTTTTCACCACAATGTTGGGGAAATTAATGGATAAAATGCACGGATTATTATTATTATTATTCCCACTCCGATCGGGACACTAGGTCCACCGTTTCCCCGCAGCGAGGCTCCCCCCGTTGACAGTTTACGTGGGCTGGGTGCAGTGGCGGACTGGCCATCGGGACGAATCCCGATGGGCCGGTACCGAAGTGGGCCGGTCGGATAGTCACTAGCACATCCCCCATAGGCGGCGCGTGAGGCTCAGGTTTGGGAAGGCTAAATAACTTTTTTTACCAGACGCTGCCCGCCTCCGGCGTCTATAGAAAAGAGATCAACTCAGTGTGCGGAGTTTAAATCTCTCAAATCATATTACAGGATAAAGGAAATACAGTTTAAACTGCCGTATGCAGAGAAGACGCCGACGTGTCGCACTTATCATTCATATTACATCATCAATCAGATCATCGATCATATAATATCATAATATATCATATATTTCCTTATCTGAGTCAGCTTCTCCAGCCGTATCTGGCCGTGCAACACTTACAGTGTCACATACTGTATGCAGAAGTATTATTTTAAGCAACACATTATGTTGACGAAACACTCGAGTCAAATGTAAATAAAGTCAGATCCACTCGGGTCTTAGACGTGAACGCGCTCTCAGCTGGTGAGAGAAACCCTGGCTTGATTTACCGAGTTGATAACCAGCGTCGTAGGACCGCTTAGCGAGATCTCGTTTGTTAGTTTGTTGTTGTTAGTTTGTTTGTTACTCAAACATATCCAGGGTATGTTGAACTGGCTTCGTAGTACAGGGAACAGGTGGCTAGCAGCGCTAATGTCAAAGACACAGACATTGCATTATATTTGTATTTGACCAGGATGCAGTGACACAAATATTTACATATTTACATTTACTATCTACAGCACCCGCCGCCCCTGACATCCCCCACTCCCCCCGTTGACAATTTACTAGCGGTACCGAAGTGGGCCGGTCGAGAGTCCCGGGATGATTTTTAGTCCCAGTCCACCACTGGCTACATGACCGTATGATCGCCCATATTGACCCACCTAATTCCTAAACTTCTAACAGATACAACATAAACCGATCCTTCAGCCTCATATGAGCTCTCACACACGTTCAAAATGAAACTGTCATCGCTGTCTGAGCTTGCTGCTGTGTGCGCCATCGTGCGTTTACATGCAGATGCTGAGATCCTGAACGGTGCAGCTGGAGCGCTGTGCCCGCAATGACGTCACACATCATTTGGCGGGACTTGAAGAATCCCCGAGAAGATCCAGAAAATGGTCAACATTGAAGGGTAGATTAATGGTTATCAAAGTACAAATATCCAAAATCAGTTCAGTAACGGTTTTCAAGGGGACAATATTTACTCAAATTGATGGGTTTGGATGATGGGGGAAACTCGTGTCACAGGCTCTTTAAAGCGATAGGTCTTAAACGGAGCGTTTCATGTCAATGGTACATTTAGGTTTATTAAAGACAGACCAGACCGTATGAGATAATTAATGTATTTAAAGAACATTAAATCGTGCATACATGTTTTAATACAATCCCCAAACACAAGAATGAACCTTCAGTTGAGCATGACAAGTCTCCTTTAAACTGAATGTTGTGTTTATATCCTTTTTTTTGTCATGATGTGTGTCTCTTTCTTTCCACATGGGGGCAGCATCCGACCCCCCAGCCGCAGCAGCATCCTTCCCTTCAGGTGAGCGCAGTTACCTGACGGTGCGCTGTATGACAGCGCATTAAATCCAAACAGCGCCACACCACAGTAGCGCATTCACACATTCGAGAAAAAGCGGTGATGCGTCTGCTGCTGTTGTCACCACAGGACAGTAGAGGGACAGCTGGCACTGTTTCTGGAGGAATAAATGCACTCGTGAGTGAGGAGACGAGAGGGAAGAGGGGGAGAAATGTTGAGTCAGTGTGAGGCAGGAGCACGGAGGTAACTGTTGGTTCCGCTGGATTTTGTCGCTGCACAGGAACAGGAGCGAGTTTTCTCCACGAAATGCCGTGTCCAAACATTTACGCGGAGCTGCTCCGGGGAGCTCCGACGCGCCGCTGACTGCTGCCTGCCCGACCAGCCTCCGGACACAAAGGTAAGCATTGCTGTCCCCAAACGTTACACCTCTCTGCGTTTTATTCCACACGGAGAAATTACGAACAGCCAAGCATTTCTGCGCACTTTTTAAGGCTTATTTAAGATTGGGGAGGTCGATGCTCCACCTCCACGCACATGTTGGCCGCGGTGCTTTCCATGTTGTTGGACGTTGTGGAGCTGCTTATGGATATTAATGAAAGAACAGGTGTGGATACTCAGTTAAATGACGTGGTTGTAGCGGTATAATTGGTCGTGGAGGATCAAGCTCAACATAGGCCAGGCCTACATAAATCACTCTGGGTGCCATGTCTAAAATACCCCATCACGGTTTATTCATTATTCACTCAAGAAGGTATCGTTATGTTTCTGATCTCAGGGAGTAAGCAGTTTTACATCAGAACGATGTCACATGTTAGGGCAACAAAAGGTACATAGTATGTCTTGCATCGCAGGACATCTCCATCATCATCAGCTGTTGTTGTTGAGCTTTTACAAGTTTGCATATCAGCTGTAGGGACTCAGTGATGGGAAGCACCATTGTTTCTTTTTGGGGCAGATTCAAAGCTTTAGTAAAAAATAAAGTTGCAGGGCAAATCCATCCAGCTGTTTAGTGAGATGCGTCTTTTTCTGGAAAAGCCTGGCCATCTGCTGCTGCCTGCCCAACATCTGCAGCTGGGTGTCTGACTGGCAGATGGTCTTTATCTCTTTCTAACTTTCTGCTTTCTCTTGGAGTGTTGGAGAGTCCTGAGTCTGTGCTCTGATGGGATTCTCTCTCTGCAGCCTCACTTGGTTCTCAGTGCATCCTGCTGGCTGTCAGCTGCTGAAGCAGAGGATGATCGATGTTTTTTCAGGAAAGAGAATGTAGGCTACCGGAGAACACCTTATGTTAGAATTTCACAAAGCTGTGTTCACCTTTTAATTAACCCTGTTTTGATAATAGGGAGGCACGATATGGCCATGATCTTCTATCCCAATAGAAGTCATTGCATATCATGTTAGTCATTATTGTGTACCTGCAATGTAAGAAATGATGACAATGACAAAGTCTATTTTTGTATTCTACTGGGTGAAGTTAATACCTAATTGTGACATTTAGTGCAGAATAAACATGGACTTAAAGCTTGGACTTATTATAGAGAAAAACTAAATCAATATTTAGATCCATATGCTTATTCAAGCATGTGCACAAATCAGATTTGCACACTAGTTGATTTCATGTTAGTTAAGTGAATTTGCTTGTTATTTTGAATTTAGAAGACTTTGTGTATCATGATACCTCGATATGTAACATCATCACAATTCGATTCCATTAAAAGACCATCAAGTATAATAAATCATCCTCAGCCCTCTATCAGGTTACTCTAAATGAATCAATCCCAACTTTGTCACTAATCTTCTTGCAGAGTGTTACAGACCCCACTTTGAGAATCGATTGACCATTTCATTAACAAACATAAATAATATTGGATGTTGGAATAATGTATGGCAGAAAATAAGATCTTTGGTGAAAGCACTTTTGTGATACTTACACGTTTCATATTGCACGATATCTAAGTAGAAAGCGTTATGAACTACATCCCGATCACGCATCGCCACTGCTAAACTGAAGGTGGCTAATGTTTTTGGCATGATGACATTATTGATTGAAAAGTGTATTAACAGCTTGTATATTGGGTACAGTACAGTACAGCTCAAAACATACAATTGTTAAGGGGATGCAGACCAGAGAAATACTTTTGTCTTGTTTACATCAGGGTCCCCCATTTCCAATTCATCATATCATTTAAGACATATAAGACATATTTGACATACAGATGGCTTATTTACAATTTACATACAGGTGGTTTTTTACATACAGATTGCTTGTTTACAATTTTCATTTTAGATTTCGTTCTAATACATCCTAACCGGACATTTAAGACATACCAAGTCTACAGATATACAGTTAGTAACAGAGTCTAAAATGCGAGTATATACATAGATGGGGGGGGGGGGAAGCTGTCCATTGAACGACAGGTTGAGATTTGTACCATTACCGGGGCCAGTTTTGCAATGCTCTCCCGCGAAGGTGCTCTTTAAGAGAGGTTTTGAAGGTAAGTATAGTTTTACTTTCCTTTACAGTTGTGGGAAGAGCGTTCCACCTTGATGTGGCATAATTGCGAAACGTGTATTCCCCCTTTTTTGTGCCAAATCTGGGTTTCACATGATTTGTTGAGCTCTTAAGTAATCTTAGCAATCTTTTGCTTCTTAAAGGACACGTAAAAGCTTCAGATATTCACCAGTGGAGAATTTACTGACGTCTTTTACGTCGTACGGTCGTAGACAAAACATGAAACTCTTGTGAGCATCTTTAAAGCACCCTCATTTCAGTCACATTTGAAATGTTTTTTTGCAGCAATATATGGTTTGAGTTTGGCTTCTCCTTATGCCTCCCTGCTAGAGATGGGCGAGTCATGATTCATCCGGATCATTAACCCGGATCCTAGTAATGAGCCGGTCGTGACGAGTCTCCCTCTCGATTAACCCGAGTCCTTTGAGTCCTACACCTGATGTGACGTAACAATTAAAACTATAAATTGCGTCACTCTTTACTCTCTTTATAACGTGTACAATCACATTACAACGTTGTTGTATCCAGAGATCCAGCAGACTCGTCGCCATGCACAAATCAACAGCAAATTCAGCCCCTCCTCCGGCTCCCGCGAGAGTCCCGTGAGCCGTGAGTGAGCCGTGAGTCGTTGGACTCGCGGGAGCCGTGAGTGAGCCGTGAGCCGTGAGTGAGCCGTGAGTCCGCAAATCTCTGAGTCTGCTGCGACTCGTCGAGGGAGCCGTGGGACTCGCGGGAGCCGTGGGACTCGCGGGAGCCGTGCGAGCCGGAGGAGGGGCTGAGTCTGCTGTAGATTCGTGCATGGGGACGAGTCTGCTGGATCTCTGGATCTGCTGCCTGCTATATGTTACGGCTCTGAGTCCTCGTAGGCTACTGGTCTCTCTCGATCATTGACCTGGATTCACGGATCCCGCGATTTTTCCGGCTCTAAATTAAGTTTCAGTGTAGACTTCTAACAAAATGGTCATGTTGTGCAACAGTCTCCTGTAATAATATCTGCATTTCCAATAAGGATCTTACTTGGAAACTCGTTTATTTTGAACATGGCACACAAAAAGAAACAAATGATAGAAAATTGCAAAACAGTTAGAATATATAAAATGTAATTATACAATTATTATTATTATTATTATTATTATTATTATTATTATTATTATTATTATTATTAATAAATGAAAACACAATTGTGCAAAATTAGCTTAAGTACAGGAACATATTAAAATAACTATATACATATAATGCAAAACACTTATTTTTTAAAATGCACACACACACACATGTTTTATTAAAGCAAAAGACACTGTGTAGCGGAGGTTAATGTAACGTTAGTTTAATATGCTGGTTAAATGCAACAACTTTTCGGTTTCACCGGTAGGATTTCTACGGTCTTGGTCATGCTGACTCATATGACTCAAATGACTCAAATGACTCGTATGATCCGGATCTCTTCAATGATTGACTCAGAAGACTCCGAGTCCATAAAATGATCCGGATTTGCCATCTTTACTCCCTGCATATATTTGTATACGTTTTTTTGGGGGCATCCTGTGCCTTTATGTAGAGACAGAGTTGTAAAGGGGGGACAGAGGGGATAACATGCAGCAAGTGGTCCCAGTCCGGATTTGAACGATGCAGCACAGCTGCTGCATCATTAGCAAGGCAGAGATGGCAGATCTTGCAGTTTGAATAGAGCGCCAGATTACGGAGAATGTGTTTGGTTGGTCGTATGAGGGGGAAAGGCATGGCACATGTTTGTGTCATTGCACAAGTTGACAGCCTGAACTTCCTCGCAGGCTTCACTTTTTTTGATGCATCTTACCAAAAACACATTAAAAAAACATCGACTTCAAGATGAGGGAAGTGCTAACATGCTAACTCATTCCTAGCTTTAGGACTCTTTCCTGCACTAATGTTTTAGGGCGCTTTAAAAAAAAAAAAGTCACTGTAGCTTCTTATTTACATTAAATGTAAAACAAATTCCCAGGAAGAATCAATGTATTTGTATCGCTTCTCTCACACATTCCCTCCTCCTTCTTCCGCTCCTTGCTCGTCTCTCTCTGCCGCCGCGCTCCAGCTGACCCGCAATGATCGCCCCTAACTTGGTGTGAGTTAATTTGCATAATGAGGATTACAGCTGACACGCAGCGTCTGGACCTGTCAGGCTGCATCCAGCAGAGGGGAGGTGCTGTGTGGCAGATCCCATTGTGCCAGCCAAATGCCAGCCTCCATCAGAGCTCACCAGAGTGCCACCTCTTACCCCCTAATCAGTGGCGTAGTCTACTTTTTTGTAGTGGGTATACTGTAATAATTGTATTCATCCATCCTAGAGCGACACATCGCGGAGCGACACCTGTCTCGAAGCAACACCTCATGAACACCATCACACTCACCAATGCATAACTAGTCTTGAGACTGGTTATGTGTTATCAACATGTCAATGTATTATAAGCATTTTTATGTGACTTTTAACTGCCAGTGACATTAACAATAAAACAATAAAAGAATGAACAATGATGGAAAAAGCCCACTTATCTTCTAGGGTTGAACAATTAATCGACATGTTTATCAAAATCTCAATATGGCCTACTGCAATTTTCAAGTAATATACAATAAATATGGTCATGCTACAGATGTCCTGGCCCACACATCATATTCTACACTTAAAAAAGCATCTTTGTTTCGCATAGATCTGCACAAATATCACACAATATTCATTTTAGACATATTTTTCAATGCATTAGATATTTATTCAAACTTGTTCAGCCCTATTATCTTCCATAAATCATTGTCAAACTATGTACTGTATCAGCTTAAATGAACAAGCAAACATCCTTGAAGTGCTACAAGACAAATTAGCTTCAAACAAGAAACAAATTAACAAATAAGCTTCACCTCAATAAATGAGGGTTGAAAAAGCACTCAACATGTTCATACTGGGTTCACTGTGTTAGTCCACAAGCCCTGCAGATGTAGCCTCGTCAATGAGAACAGACAACTTGCTTGAAGACGTCACAATACTGTGAACTATTTTTTTCTGCATCTCTTTTGCTATGTGTTCTACAATTGTTGTGGAACTGTACCTTGAGTGCAGACTAGTGCCCATGTTGGCACCATTTTTTTCCTGAAGCTCAATGAGACTATCATGGTCAGTAAAAGGTTGGTTCATCTTCGCAAGATAGTATGCTGTTCTCAATACAGAATCTGTCTCTGCAAACACAGTCTCTGACACAGCTCTCACCACATTTCCAACTAAATCCTGTCCACCCTTCTCCGTGAGCTCCTGGGCTATTTTGTGTGCTCTGGACGTCTCATGTCGTCTAATCTTGTTTCTCAAAGAGGCCAGAGATGTTGATCTGCTTGAATCTGAAGACTGGATCTTAAAGTGCACCCACTCCTCAGACATAGACACTCGTTGTTCTGTGAGGACACCGGTTGATTTTGTAGCGCTGCAAAGAGCACAACCTGGAAATAAACAAAACCATGACTAATTAGCATAATACACGTTTTTACCAATAACATCTGCAGAAAAGAGCCAAGATTTACTCAAAAGTATTTAATAAACTGCTTACAATATTTAGATCATGGCTAACAAATGCATGAAAATCAGATAAAAGGAGAAAAATGTTCCACTTTTCAATAGCTAATTATTTGACAACTACTGATAACTAACATATAGTAATGTAATGGTGCAAATGTTTTAAATGCACTTTTAACATGACCATGAATTAACTCTCATTTGCATAGTCATTGACTTTATGAATTTCTGTTGTTTAGATCAGCTTCCTTTGCATGTGTGCTGACATTTACCTAACTTTCTGTCCCTCCACTCTAACCAAGGATGCCTGT
Organism: Gymnodraco acuticeps; assembly: GCF_902827175.1. Lineage (NCBI taxonomy): Eukaryota > Metazoa > Chordata > Actinopteri > Perciformes > Bathydraconidae > Gymnodraco > Gymnodraco acuticeps. Next base: position 524,398 of record NW_022990214.1, on the reverse strand, counting down.
TCTTAAATTCCATAGCCTGACTTTCAGTCCACAAGGCTGGTCAAGAGCTCTCATCTGTGTCGGAAACAAGGAGATAATATAAACATTGTGTTCTGTTTATAACTGCACACACACACACACACACACACGCACGCACGCGCGCGCACGCACGCACGCACACGCGCGCGCAGTATCTCGCTCCCTTTCTCCACCACACTAACGTTGATCAAGTTAGCTAGCAAGTTAGCTACAGTTACGTTAATGATAACCATGCTAATTTCACTTACCGGGTAAATTTGCGGTAGCGCCGGGCTCGTTCGTCACCTTTAGGACAGCCGCCTGACCTGGCTCTTCTTCTGTAGTGGTAATTCTTTCACACACAGTGACGTCACAGCTACCCACAATGCAACGCGCGCCATATATTTTTTTATAAAGACGCCATTTTTCTGGAGGTGCAAAAATCCTGGCAATGCTAATATAAACAGCTAGCTTATGTAGCCAGGCAGAGCGCACTAGGTTTTTTTTTCTGAATTAACGACCGAAGAAATCGCTGCATGTCTTCGGATTACATCTCTGGACTTGAGGGGTGTGCTCTAGGTCGTTACCAGCGTAAACTAGAGCTGTGTAGGTTGTTGGATGTACAATGTATGGAATTACGACCCTCAAAAGTGGCCTTCGGTCGATTTTGGCTGCATCTACGTCTATCTTCTGGAAACACTAGGTGAATACCCCACTTGTCACAATAATATTATTATGCCAATGCATATATGTGTTATTTTAGAGTTGACTATATTGATTAAGGCAATCGACTATGATATTCTGTATGCACCTCGTGTGATATGGTTGATTCCGGAAGTACGGTGTCGCCCTCGGCCCAAAACCCGTATGTGTGTGTGAAAGAATAGGGGAAAACTTCGGAAAACATTGAAATATTGTCGTCTGTTTTCGTTTCATGTTTGCTTCCTGTTTAGCGCTTCGCGAACTTGAATGGTGGACGGATCAAATTCTGATAACGTTAGAGAAACCTGGGGTTTGTCAGAGCCGAACAAAGTGTGTTGCTGTTGCTTAGCAACAGGCCACAGGCGACTGAAGTCCCAGACGTCCAAAAGTATTAACACAGAAGAGGCAAAAGTGTGAAAGCGCAGTCACAAAATGATGTTGTTACGTATCATCGCTCATTTTTAAGAGGGTATACGGAAATCACTGGCATTTTCTAGTGGGTATACGGCGTATACCAGCGTATCACGTAGACTACTCCACTGCCCCTAATCCCACCAGGAGCGTCTGCGCTGCGCCGCGGCTCGAAGCGTCCCAGAAGCTCCTCGCTGCAAGGAATTTCTAAAATATAGGATGAATCAACCCAGTCTCATAAAAAAAAACGTGTAATACCTACGTTGGTCCACAACGTAGGACGTAGTATTTCTACAAAAACGCCTCTGAAATTGTAAGATCCCTACGTTTTTTTTCACCATTCATTCCAATGGCTGGCGTCTATGTCACGTGATCTTCACATTTCTCTCTGCAGAAAAAAAAAACATGGCCGAACTTCGTTTTATTCTCGGTGTAAAATGCCTATTTTAAAGTTAGTTTGGCCATTCAAATGCGTTTTGATGTCATTTGATGCGAGAAATATGAGTTTTTATTTCAGATCATGTGTGCAGTGGATGTACATGATCTTTAGTTTGCTAGTTATTACGAAGATTACTTCAGGAAATTGTGTCTATACAACGTTTTCATTGTCACCAAGGTCGTTGCTAGGGATGCTGCTATCGATATTATTTCTGTTATGTTGTGTAACAGTTTAATGGTGTAATCTTTATTGCTACCCCCTTCCCCGTCAATGTATAGTGTTGGTCCACAGAGCAAACGTATTAGTTTAACAAAATCCGCATCTAAAATTGTGGCATATAGATACGTTATTTTCCCCTGTGCAATTCCAGTCTCACATCTCACATCACATCGTCATAAACAAATACCGGAAACAGACCGAAAACACTTTATTCCGAGTGTGCTTGCTTTTCTCTTTGGAGGTCATCACATAACGGCATTGTAATACACGGTTCGGCTGCATTAAATATTACATATCTGCCGTAGTTCTCTATTTATAGAGCCCTGATGAGAAGACTTCTAGACAAACATGAGGAACTGCCGCCCACACTGAAAACGTGACGTGGATCATAAATATATCAGCCATTAAACAACATCTTACATTTATTTTCACACAATACGTCTCCTTGCAGTATCAACACTAATTCGGCTGACTTTTATATTTGATCCAATTGGTAGATAGGCTGTATTTACACCATAAAGGTGCACAGCTGATATAAAGGGACACCTAGTGGTTAAAGCATGTTATTGAATTTCATTATTTTTATTATTAGATATTAATAGGATGAGATCCCTATAAAGTATATTCATTACTCGTTATTCTCTACTAATAGTTAATTAAAGACTGTATATAATGACTATTTTGCACATCCCTTTCAAGATTTCAAGATTTTCTAAGGTTTATTGACATATCATATACACAAACGGTATGCAATGAATGAAAATCTTTGTGTATATCTCCAGCAATGTTAACTATGTTGAAGCACTTATTTTAACTGATATTATACATATGTATTATACTCTTATATAAGATGTATGTAGATAGTATAAGAAATGTGCAGAATAATTAATGGTGGAGGTATACACACATATTGATAGATGTCTTGTAATGCACTGTTGAGGAATCTGCGACCAAAGTTTTTCATCTCCGGCCTTGTCAGGTATTGAACAATCAATAAATATAGAACACAGAATTGTTAAATATAAAACACAGAATTTGTGTGATTATACTAAATGATTTACAAATAAACACCACTACATATTTACAACTGTTACACATGCTGATGTAACGCAAATGTTTCCAACTTGGGATCAATAAAGTATATCTTATCTTAAGATGATCGATGGCTACTGCCATATTTGCAAAATGTGCCTCTGAACCTTGACAAGTGCATGTTTCAGGCTCATCAATAAACAACAGGAGGGGTCACAGACATAAGACCAGCTGTTTAATAAAGCTCTTCTGACCTTAGCTGGCATGTGGGTAATGCTGCCTATTATGGACACAAGCAATTTTCACCCATTTATTAATTATATGTTTTACATTTGAGTGTTTCCTATCCCCTAAACCTCCAGGGATGGACACAGTTTAATACTGGCCACTTCTTATTATGGGAAATACGAAAACGTCTTTTAAAACTACAACTCCCAGTAGAGGAGTGCCATAGAGCATGTTGTGAAGGTTGCGAAACACAATAGCCAGCATGTGTAGTTCTGGGGACGGAGGGGACGGAGGGGGGGACGGGGTGGACACGTTCAAATCCAGTTTTGGACAGTCTGCCGTGGTTCCATCCCATTTCAAGTGCTGTTCGACGCTCGGTACACTCTCCAATCACAGAGCTTGAGGACTATCACGGGGTTTGTCAAGCGAAGCGGAGAGAATACTTACTTCCGGGTGTAATATTCTGTAAAGCAAATGAGCTGCTCCGATCCTCGGTCCTGACCATGGGAGCCTGCCTGTGCCTGCAGACCTCCACTCTCAGGACAGTTAAATAAATAAACACAAGGATAATTATGTGTTATCGTTGAGTAAATGGAGAATTGCACAGGGGAAAATAACGTATAACAGAAATAATATCGATAGCAGTATCCCTAGCAACCACCTTGGTGACAATGTAAACGTTGTATAGACACAATTTCCTGAAGTAATCTTCGTAATAACTAGCAAACTAAAGATCATGTACATCCACTGCACACATAATCTGAAATAAAAACTCATATTTCTCGCATCAAATGACATCAAAACGCATTTGAATGGCCAAACTAACTTTAAAATAGGCATTTTACACCGAGAATAAAACGAAGTTCGGCCATGTTTCTTTTTTTCTGCAGGGAGAAATTTGAAGATCACGTGACATAGACGCCAGCCATTGGAATGAATGGTGAAAAAAAACGTAGGGATCTTACAATTTCAGAGGCGTTTTTGTAGAAATACTACGTCCTACGTTGTGGACCAACGTAGTTATTACACGTTTTTTTGTGAGACTGGGTTGGATGAATCCTATTTTTGACGCGGCGCAGCGCAGCGCAGGCAGGAAGTGGAACGTTCATCCGGCCCAGGCCCATCCCCCAAATAAACTCGTGTTTAAATCAACAACAACTGCGAGGCTGCACAAACGACGCTCCACTTCCGCAACGTTTTGAAACGCGCCTGGTGGGTTATGACACAGGAGGAGGTCGCAGGAGGAGGTCGCAGCGCGGCGCAGCGCAGACGCTTCCGGTGGGATCAGGGGGTTAGCCACCATCAGCCTGAAACAGTGAGGGACAAATGGACTGAGTGCAAAATTATTCATGTGTGAAATTAGCCATTGACTATGGCTAGTTAGATTTTCTCCCTCAAACGTTCCAGGCCGAGCAAATTGATGAGCTTTATCCAATAATAGCTTAATTAGCATCAGGTTTGTCTGGAGGAGGAATTACATTTATTCTTGTTAGTGTTTTTCTTTCTATTCCAAATGAGCCGCCTACTTTACAGCTGAGGAAATTCCACAGTTCAAACCAGGGTAAAAGTCCACATACGCTCCTGAAGCTAGTTTGTCTCCTAGACAAATGTATATTTTAAGGAGCTGTTTACAAGCGTCCCCCATCTGCTCTCCCTGCTTTCTTGGCTTCTTCTTTAATCGTCTGAGCCTTTCTCCCTTACACCATCATAAATGTCCATCTCTTGGTGGTGAATGCAGTGTGGATTTGATCCTTAAGCTCAGCGCGTGTCCTCCTGTTAAACTCGCTGTTTGGGGCTTGATAAAGGAACCATCTGATAACAGTTGATGATAGCCTGAAGAGTAATTTATCAACCATGGAAGTGGGTGAACAGTTTTGTGCTTCTAACACAAACATTGGATCTCTTCTTGAGCTTTAAAACATGTGTACATTAGGAATTACTTCTGAACATTAGGATACAAAAACCCTTGGTGGCACACAAGTGTAACCAGGGTTTAAATAGGAAATAGAATGTTCATTTTCAGGTTCATATTTGTATTAAGTGTCTCTACAGGTGACATGTCTCCATGCTTTAATGTTCAAAAAGCTCTTTATTGTTCTCATACTGCCTGTGCTGCAGCACCTCTTTTCACCCTCTGTCTGAAACCAGAGCCCAGTCTGCTCTGATTGGTTAGCTGGCCGGCTCTGTTCTGATTGGTCAACCGCTTAGAGATTTCCCGCCCCCCCCCCTAGCTTATCGCTCAATGTGTTGGAGCGCTAGCCAATAGAAGCGCAAGTGTTACATGATGTCATTATTTTGCTGAAGTAAACAAAGGAATCCAATCGTGGCATTTCAGGCGGGAGTGTGTGCGAGAGAAACTCTCTCTGCAGGGAACACAGGGATTGTAGCCTTTGCAGACCATTAACATGCACACAAACCTATAGAACACACTATAAAGGAAAGAGAAAGCCCCAAAAATAATACGGCCTCTTTACTTAGATTACGAGTGGTGATAAAATAATGAATGGTTGGATATAATGACGACGTCATAAGAACTAATAGATTTCCAACTATATCTCTTGAAGTGGTGTGTGTATGATGGAAATCAAGATCATTATTTCTCTCTTACAATGATGTCAAAAATGTCAACTTTTTCTTATCACCGATTGATTTTTCTTTGTATTAATGATAATACATTTGAATCAATCTACCTTTTATAAATTAACTATTGCATTTGGGTGCCATTTATTTTAATGAAAACTAAGCCATGTTAACTTGTCATTCATTTTCTCCCTGCTCGCATGCACAAGAAACTATTTCTGTCGCTCGCTGTGATCAACAATACTTAAATAACACATTTTGTTCAGTGTTTTATTCCGTCATTGCTTATAAATGATGGAATGTGGAGGGGCTGCAGGTGACATCGGCTTCTGTAGTAATAGGCTAAACACAAGCTTTACCTTTTCTGATGCAGGCCATTGTCATTTCTCAAAAACTGAAATTAATAGAAAAGTTTGTTCTGATTTTTAACCGGAGCCTTTGCAGATTAGTTCCAAACCTATGTTCGGATCTACTAAAGTAAGGCACGATGCAAGAGGAATAAATCCCAGTTTTTGTTATCTTTACCTTTATCTTGACTGTAAGGGTGATGGGAGGGACAATTGAGTGAGATTTAACTATGTTTGTTTGAATGGAGAAGGGACTTTCAGAGCACTTTTGTAATTTACACATTCTGTGTCTCCATAAGTCCGTCCCATTGCATGCTGGGAAACTTCCCCTTCCTCTGCTTCCGGGATGTACTGTCTGTGATTTCTCCATATTTAATGGTTGCTATACACAACCAACTCTACACCAGGCTACTAGGATTTTCAAAGAGATGTGACTGATCGCATGGTCTGCACAAGCTGCTGGATTGAGTATAGGGGAGATTGATCATTGTTCAGTACTTTGTAGTGTTTTATGAACACCAATGTTTGTACGTAGATTGTATGAGTGTACATTACAGAATGTCTTAAGATGTGATTAAGGGGCTCTGTGTGGGACTGACTTGGCTGACACACACACACACACACACACACACACACACACACACACACACACACACACACACACACACACACACACACACACACACACACGCACACACACACACACACACACACACACACACACACACACACACACACACACACACACTCAGCGCTACAGACACTAACCCAGGCGGTGTGGAACTGAGCCAATATTCCCATCAAAGGATTAAGGGATGCTAACAGGGTACAGTTTGGACATACAGCCTTCCAACACAGGAGCCATTCAGGCATGGGTGAGATGTGGATCGAGGGAAGGGATGGGATTTGGAGGAAGAATAAATGTGTGGTACGTGTAGAGAAAATAACAATTGCACATCTCAAGCAGAAAGAAAATGTATTCGGCTTTAAAATAAGTGTGACGGTCTGATAAATATTCACTTTCTTTCTTGAGAATAGATTAGATACCTCTTATGTGCACTAAAAGGCCTTTGAAGCTAACCCCAGTCATTACTTATTTTAAGAGGAAATATAGCTCATTAGCATCGGAGCTAAGCAAATCTGTACAATACTCTCATGGGGTGTGCCCACATTTGTTCTCACTCAATGTAAAAGAGAGCACTGTTCCCCAAAATGGCTGTCTATTCTTAACAGTCTTATTTTGGTTGGATATTAGACTGAGATGAAGGGAGGAGAAAAGGAAAGAGATTCGATGATGTTTTTTATTTAAGTTTCTTCCTTCCACTTGTAAACATGTGGACGTAACCCAGTGTGTGAGCATATTTCTCCTCAAGGCTGGTTCACATGCCAGCAGGTTGCCGCATTGTTATTTAAACCAGCTTGTCTTATGTGGAGTAAGGATTCTCTTAATTGCTCATCATAACTCAGGCTTAACTCAGGTTTGTGTGTGTGTGTGTGTGTGTGTGTCTGTGTGTGACAGTCAGCAGCTGTCTTATATTTTCATTATAGTTTATTATGAACATGATTCCCTTCATTAGGCTCAATAAACTGGTACAACTGAGGCAGGGGCGATGGGACAGACACTGGGGGAAATTGTTCTGGGAAACGTGGTGGCATTTTTAATGTCCCGTTTATATATTGTGATAAAACAATGCTTTGTTTCCAGCAGCAGCAGCGTAATTGATTGGAATTACAAGCATGGACAGATTTAGGATGACGGCTCATTTCCAGCTCAATGCAGCCATTTATGTAATTGGTCAGGAAGGCATAAAGATAACTTGATATTGTTATGGTCACTAGCATAAATATTGTACAATGTCTCTGCATTTTTTGATATAGTTGTGCGAAATTATTTTTCTTGGCTTACGTTTTCAGGGTTTAAGGTTTTCTGCAGCTGAGAACGAGGAAGAATAGACCTTTTTCACATCTGACATGTTGGGATACAGTCCCCTCCAAAACTATTGGAACAGCGAGGCCAATTGCTTTATTTTTGCTGGACACTGAAAACATAGGTTTGACATCAAAAGATGAATATGAGACCAAAGGTCAGTATTTCAGCTTTTAATTTACATTCAGAACTCAGACGTCTACCGAAACATTTTGTCTGCCAATTTAAAGAGAGATGCAACCTAACTGATCGGGAGAACCTTCATCGTGTAGCAAGACAACGACCCAAAACACACTGCCATAACAACCAAGGAGTTCATCAGGGGAAAGAAGTGGAAGGTTTTAGACTGGCCAAGTCAATCTCCAGACTACAACCCTATTGAGCGTGCATTTGACCTGCTGAAGAGGAGACTGAAGGGAGAAACCCCCGGGAACAAACAACAACTGAAAGAGGTGAAAGCCTGGAAAAGCATCACAAAAGAAGAATGCACAAGTTTGGTGATGTCAATGGGTTGCAGGCTTGATGCAAGCAAAGGATTTGCAACTAAATACTAAGTATTATTCACTTTTCACACAATTTTAAGTCCAATACTTTTGCTCACTTGAAAAATGGGTGGGTTTAAACAAAAGGTTTTGTAACGGATCTAGATGTAAATACCTGGAATTAAAAACTGAAATACTGAACTTTTGTCTCATATTCATCTTTTGATGTAAAACCTAATTGTTTTCAGTCTGCAGCAAAAATAATGCAATTGGCCTCGCTGTTCCAATAGTTCTGGAGGGGACTGTATATCACAATAGCAGGTGTGCTTAATAAACCTAATGATGGCTGAGTTGATGGTTTCAGGGTATTGGGCTGGTTCACTGTCTGGCTCACTTGAATGCCTAAATTGAATGTTGGTTAGTGTTATTAGTGACACCTGTGGCTTCTCTGCTAAGCAGCGCTCTACTGGCCATCTGGCATACCGGGACAAACCTTGTGGGCCAATGGACCGTCAAAAACAAAGTGCATCCAGCCTTGTGTGTCTCTTTTCATTTTGAGTGCACCTGAGAGCATGCACATGACATTGTATTCAGTATTGCGTCTGTATTACAGTGGATCATTTGTGTTCAGCAGCATTACTAGTTCCACTATTCCACATTGGTCGATTCGTTCTGATAACATTTGGCAGATCAATTATTTAGTATTTTATTTGATCAGTAAGGAAGAATAAGTGAGAATGATTTGTGCAGTTGTAGTAAAATGTTCGCTTCCTGTAGTGTTATTTACGTTAAAATACGACACTATACTTTAGCATTGTTTTTTTAGTAGATTATATTTGCAATAATTAAATATATTATTGCATTAAAACCCCTAAAACAACATATTTTATGTGTTATTAGATTCATATAAATAATGCTCTTTATGCTATGGGGTAGTTTTGTTTTCATGTTTTATAGGTACATAATTCAGTTTGGATTGATCTATATTTCAAAACTTTTAAAGTTTACCAGCTTAAAGGTGGGGTAGGTAAGTTTGAGAAACCGGCTCGAGATACACTTGTTGTTATATTCCATGGAATGCTCTTAACATCCCGATAGCAATGAATATCTTAAGTGCTTTGACAAAAAATCCATAAAAAAACGTCATCTGTGGAAGCCGTAGCGCTGTAACAAGGACGACCAATCATCTGAGCCGGCCCGGCTAAAGTAACTGGATGGCCTACCTGCCTGTCAGCCTTCCATCTGTGCACAAACTTATCTCGTGCCCTCATTGGTCATGTGCGCGTTCGTGTGTGTTGGAGGCGGGGCTCTGTGAGGAAGTGGCAGATCTTTTCCGGCTGTGTATTTTCAAATTCTAGCGCACTCGAGCTGGTTTCTCCAAAATTACCTACCCCACCTTTAATTCAAACTTTGCAAAACAGGCACTTAATGTGGGTTCAATCACCAAGGTAGGTTTTGGGTGTGATAGCTATCAGAAATGTAAATAATATATATATATACCTAATTTGATTTTAGTCAAAATTGATCATAAAACATCAGCAACAGTAAAACCTGTTAGGGCTTCAGGGTTTATTATTAAAGGCCCATTAATGCTGGGAGGCTTAATTAAATAATTACTGTGATGGTTTAAGTATTATTTCAGTCAGAGAGAATCCAGCTCCGTAGAGATGTAGCTGTTTGATTATTTGCTATGATGGCTTCCACTCTTAGATTTGCCTGAGGCACAGAGTCAGACTGCAGGGAAACAAGTGGCCGTGAGATTGCTTTGTGTGACTGCTGTTTGCCCTTTGGAGGAGTGGGTATTATCTGGAGTCTGCCACAGGCTGGAGCTTCATCAGCTCATGGAAGCAGATTGCTGTTTGATCGCTTCATGTGATTGCTGCTACCAGAAACATTGGATTTGATACGAGCAGTGGTGGAATGAGACATCAATTCAGGCCGGGAGTTTGACTCAGACCAATCTGACCCAACGCAAACTACCAGACTAATCTTGTAGGCTAACCTTACAGTATTTGTTGATGTAATCAGTTCCATTGTAGCATTTGGCAACTGCGTTTATCTGGGAGGAAAGTCATCCGGATTCTATTATACAAACATTTGGGAAGGTCCAACAAGTAGTCATTTTACATCTTACAATATTACATATAGGCTACACACAGCTTTTCAAATATCCAAAACCTTCCATGACTGAAAGTATATTATTACCATTTTTTTGGTAAGTGGAAAAGTGGAAGTCGAAATCAACGCGTTGACACTTTGCCTGATGCATGGATTCTGATAGGCCCGTTAACCCATAAACTCATTCCTATTAGCTAGTTTACCGCTGGTCATTGGTGATATCTTTTTTCAAATAGTTAAGCAATCTGCCTACTCGAAATAATCCAGTGTCCTCTAAAACTTCAAAATCGACCCAAAATTAATCAAAATCAGTCCACCGGGAATACAGAGAGACCACTTTCTGGTTAAAATTTCCATTTTCGGATCCTGAGAAGTGCAGAAATGGATTCAGCATCCTCAATAACCCCCTAAAAAAACACACCACCATTTTCCAAATCGACCAAGCCAATGTTTGAACTATTGTTCACATAAGCTACAATGCTAATTAACTGCACTTATGCTATTTGTGCAAATTGCCCAAAATATGCAAGTTAGCATCTGTAATTTTCCACGTGCATTATACATTTCTAACATACAACTTTGGGGTACTCAACGTTTCAAGGTTCACAACAGGACTCAACTAGACTATGAAGCTGACAATAGGCCAAAAAAAGGTTGTCTGCAAAAAAAAGGCTAGACCAAGAAACGTCTCAGTACTCTCAATGGCCAGTCCGCCACCCGATATACTGTAAGGACCTACTGGAAAGTGATTAAAGTTACCAGGAAGGCTGAACTCCTCCATCAAGGAGAAAGCTGTAAATCATTATTTTCATTATTAAACTCATCGTTTAGTGAATGAAATTGCACTTCTTTATTCAGATAGTTTAAAAGACTTTACTCATTTTGACCTTCTCATCTTTCACAGAGAACGCGGACTTTCGGTGTAATACATTTTAATGTGGATGACATAATTCATTGCAGATTAATTGATTTTCTGCAAAGAATTGTGAGGAGAACAATTCCTTGGCATTCAGCTCCAGCGCCATTCTGTATGCAACAAGCAACGTTCTGGTTTCATCACCTTCGTTAGCACATGGCCCTACTTTACCTTTTTTCTTTCCTTTAGTTCTCTAAGTCAATAGGCGCTTTCACACCAGAGTACTTTTCCCAGGAATAGTTCCGATAGTTCCTGGGATTTTGCCGTTACACCAAAAATATCTGGAACTAGAACTTTTTTTTGCGAACCTTTTCACCCCTTTTTAGTCCCTGCTAGAGAGCAGGAACTTTCCTGGGGAGAAAAAGTTTCCAATTTCTTAGCATTATTAGCATTAGCATTAGTCCAGCGCACCAACGGAGAGAGACTAACTTATGGCAACACAAAAACATGGAAGTGGTGGAGATGAGGAGGTGTCGGCGCTTCTGGCGATTTACTCGGAAGGCTTCAGTAGAAGCTGCTGGGAAGACTAGCAGCAGCTTCTACTGAAGCCAGTCCCCAACTCCGGGGACTTCCGGCTGGGGACTTTCGGTGGCAGTTCTTATTATACATCCATGAGTATACGCCGTGAAGTTGTTTGCAACCTGCCAGTAAACCCAAAGCAGAAGAAGAAGTGACGTCAGCGGCTCCCTCAGGGACTTATTCCGGTGGTGAAACGCGATTTACTAGATAGTTCCCGGGGAAAAGTTCCGGGAACTATTCCTGGGAAAAGTACTTGGTGACGTGAAAGCGCCTATTATGTTCTTTTTCACCTTGACACTTCAATACTGGCCCCTGACGTCCTGTTAGGATAGAGATATGAACTTCTCCTGCCTAAAGTTCCACAAGTAGCTCGTCATTTTTTCAGCCATCCTTTGTGAAATCGCACTTTTTATGGAACATATATTTGTTTTACTTTAACCAAACAACAATTAATACACATTTAAAATCTATATATTTTATATTCATTAATAGTTACAAATAGTCACACTACATATAATCTCACTAAGACAACACACCCCAACAGAAGTGTCCATGAAGATGCTTTTTACTCTGCCTGTCAATTTACTGTAAAAAGAGTTTTGATGGTTCTGTCCATATAATTCAATTTTAGAATATTTATTTTAAACTTCATTAAATTGGTTTTGCAAAGCTGTTTTTGTGAACGTTACTTTTGAAAGAAATTCAAACGCACTTAAGACAAGTAAGTATACCTAAGAAAAGTCTTGTAGGCTCTCCCATTTTTTTCTTACGTACATTTAATCCACATTGGAAAGTTTAACCAACTCTAAATATGCAGAAATACACCCATTTTCAACAAATACTCGGAGACTATTACCTTATTTCTAAAGATTTAGCTAAGTAACAGTGCTGACTGGACATTTTCTGGCGAATTTTTTTCCAACCGCTTTGCTCGTAGGCTGATCGAATCCAACAAGGTGCTGGTGCTTATCAGCAGGACCCCCAGGAACCTGTTGATATGGAGAGCCAGGGAGAAATGGAGGCAGTGTAGGGTCATGGTAGTGTCTGATGGGGCTTCAGTCGTGTTTAGGCCTTGATTTACGGCTCCTTTTATGAATGCAACTGTGTTTGCAATGGTTTGATGGTCTCAGCAGGTGTGTGTTTTCTTGGAACTCATGTCTCAGTTTTCACCATACCGTGTGCTACATTACTGCTTACTTCAGACATTCACTAATAAGTACACTTTGGATCTATTTGCCCTATCAGAAGGGGCTTCTCACCCTCTCTGTCGGCCGATTATTCACCACTTTGGTCCAGACTGAAATAACTGCTAGATTGATTGCCTTGAACATTGCTGTAGACATTCATGTTCCTCCCAGGATTAATATTCTATATTTACATTCCCGGAGGATAATCCTGAATGACTCTGGTGATCCCCTGGCATTTCTTTTAGGAACAGGTCCATGTCAGCAACAGCAAGAATAGTGAAATCAGCAACATCCCAGCAGCTTGGTGCTTAAGTGCTAAATATCAACTGTTAGCATGCTAACATGCTAAAATGATGATTATGGCAAAAATACACTTGTTGTTCATAGTTGACTATAAATGTTTTTGATAATAATTTAAGCTTGGAAACCAATGCGGCAAGGCTGGACAATTGCAGGCTTAATACTAGATGGGAATGTGCCAATAGAAAGAGAGCAGGTAACAATGGAAATAATATTGGGGCCAAATGGGGTGAAAAGGATTTCAAAAGCAAAGTGGGTAAGACATTTAGAGAGGAAGAGGATTTCATTGAGGGAACTGTTTTCTAGGGTTGACAGACCAATTGGTTCAAAATTAATGAAAAAGGGAACTAGCTAATGAAATTGGTAGATTAACATGATGGGTCAACAGTTATCACTTCTCCTCCTTCCGTTTTATTGATAAAGTGACTGAGGAACTCCACACTTTGCTGTGGTAACCTCAATATCAGAGTAGGGCCGATCATTAAGTCAATGGTCTGACATAAATGCTTTAGACTGAGGCTATTGGAGGATATCAGGTGGGAACATGTGTATTCCTGCTTGCTTTACCCTAGATTGAACGTTGAGGTTTTCATTAGACTCTTGGAGGAAGTTAATGAGTCGTTAAGCTAATATTTTCTTTCCCAATTATATCTGCCTCCATGCACTTTCTTTCAACGGTCTTACCTGAGCATTTCATCAGGTAGAGGGTTTGTATAGCAATGTCTTTAAGAGGTGCAGTCTTATCTAGAATGCTGCTACATAATGGCCGCAAATAGGTATCCAAACAAAGAACGTATTGAATAACCAGCAGACAAGCAAATTCAAATCACTAAAATTCTATTATATCTTGGTGCAATAAAAGTCTCAAGTTAAGGATGTTCTTTCAGGATATGATTTAGGTCTTTAAGTCAAAACAAATTGCTGAGATATAGTGCTTGGACTTTTTCAAATGTCATTATAGAGAGCAGACTTCTTCACCTTTTACCAATGGTAGGAAATGCCTTGATATTGTCAGTCACTAGCCTCACTCCCTTGGGATTACTGTAAATGACCTCACTTTTAAAGAGGCCCTATTATGCTTTTAGGGGTTTTCCCCTTTCCTATTGGTGTTCTATAGGTTTGTGTGCATGTAAAAGGGCTCAAAATCCCCCCATGCTGGAAAGGCCTTCCATTGTACTCCTGTGTTTACTTCATAACATAATGACATCACTAGGGAACACTTGCTCTTCTATTGGCTAACTCTACCAACACATTATACGTGATAGACTAAAGTGCGGGACATCTCTAGTGGTTGACCAATCACAACAGAGGCTGGGCCAGCTAACCAATCAGAACAGACTGGGCTCTGGTTTCAGACAGAGGGTGAAAAGAGGTGCTGCAGCACAGACAGTATGAGAACAATAAAGAGCTTTTTGAACATTAAAGCATGGAGACATGTCCCTGTAGAGACACTTAATACTAATATGAACCTGCAAATGAGCAGAATATGTCCTCTTTAAAAACATCAAACCTATTTACAAAAACAGTGAGAGTTTTATTTATACACATTTGTTTTTGCTGCACAATATTTTGCAGCCATTGGTGTGAAACGATCAGATCTACTCCCCTGGCAGTGGGACCAGACAGGAAGGACGTGCAGTGGCTGATGATAGGGCTTCGATGATGTCAGCTAAGGGGGAAATGGGCCTCTACCTATCAGAGGCTTCAATGTTGAAATGTCCTTGGGTAAGATACTTAATTCCAATTTGGTTTCATAGGCATTTTAAGGGAATTAATTCAAATTGAAAAAGCTTTTATTGTCATTGTACAGAATACAACAAGATTTAGTCACTGCTCCAGCGAGTGCTTTAAAAACAGACATATTAAACACAGAATTAAAAGGTCTGACAGTTTTCGACCAGCAAGTAGTGCACACAGCTTCGGATGGTCATGTATATGACCAGGATTAATAAATAAATAAATAAAATAGAATTATGATAAAATATATATTGATAAATATTACAGTATATACATAGAGACAGACCATGGCTTATTGCACAGTACGGATATGGGGGAGTTATTTTTTGTGTGTTTAATGTTCTAATGGCCGATGGGAAGAAAACTGTTTGTGACTCTGGAGGAGCGGGGCTTTCAGTGAACGGTAGCGCCGGCCCGAGGGCAGCAGGTCGAACAGATGACGGGGGCGGGGTGGGATGAGTTCCTTCAAGGTGGAACTGGTCCTCCTGAGGCAGCGAGAGCTGGTGATTCTTCCAGGGAGGGCAGAGGTCAGCCAATACTCCGCTGGGGCTGTGTTAATGACCCTCTGCAGAGCCTTCCTGTCGGCAGCCGAGCATCCTGCATACCAAGCAAGAGTGCAGTATGTGAGCAGGCCCCGCCTTTAACCTGCCCTCAGGCCCTGGGCTGATAGTTTTAAAAAAAAATAAAAAATAATTCATGACTCATCATAATCGAAAATAGTCTTTATTTTTTTGGGCTAATACCAAATCCTATTATAACAAAAAACGTTTCCATATTGGGTTTGCTTATGAGGATTACTGCTCAAAATGTTACTATAACATTGGAAGTAGTTTTCTTGCATACCCAAATAATAAAGTAAAACATTGATAATCTCCTATTTTTTTTATTTAGTTATTGAGTTACTAAGGTTTAAATACAACGTTTAAGTTCTTAATCTACATAAAGCCATACACTCTAGTTTACATTTTTTTTTGTATCTGCTGCTGTCTGATAACAAAATCTACAACATATTGTAGCAACAAACATTCAAAAGTATTTGCAGGGACTGGACTGTTTATGTGCAGCTGTTTGTTCTGTGGTGCTGATAGGAAAGGAAACAGGGAGATTAGCTGCTGAATATGCCATTGACACACACACACACACACACACACACACACACACACACACACACACACACACATCACACACACACACACACACACACACACACACACAACTACGCACACCACACCACACACACACACACACCCACACAGCACACACACACTAATTCAGCACCATGAACAGCAAACTAATTGCCCTCAATGCCCAGGTATCAGTAGATGAGAATGATCATTATCTCCGTTGGATTAACACAAACCTATTTATGTAAACGATGCACATTTAAACCTGCAGTCTACTGGGAATCAAATAATAGTGCAGCATTGCCTTACCCCTTACACCCGTTAGAAGTGCTTCCGTCTGGTTTTCTTTGAAGAAAAAGCCTTGTATGATGTTCTTAAAATCCATCTCACTAAGAATGTCATGCTCAATTGACATCAGTGTGAGGTTACTGACTCTGTCTCGCTGCATGCTTGAGCGCAGTCCTGTTTTTTCACCAAGGGCCAGTTTTGAGAATGAACGCTCTCCGCTCACGTTGGTCACTGGCAAAGTAAGGAAGAGCCGTAGAGCTATGTCTGTGTTGGGAAACACTGTATGGAGTTTTCTCTCCTTCTTAACATTTTCTGTAACTCCACTGCAGACGTGCTGCTCAACTTCTCATTTTGTACCAACTCCCTGAAGTGGTACAGCTTCCTCCACAAATTCCTCTTCAAAGTCACTGGAGTATTTTTGTTGCAGGCTCCGCGCTGCTGAGCGCAGGTCTTGGGGGGAAATCGAGTGAAATCTGTTTAAAAAAAACCCAAAGTTTTCACACAACCGTCATTATATGACTGGTATCTTCGGTCCAGCTCTGACACTAGCCGGTCAATCACACGGATAAAGACTGATGTACGGAAGCGACTGCGGCCTGACAGCTCGCACTCAGGCTCAGATGAATCATCAGCCTGGCCCTTTCTTTTTCTCTTTCGTTGAGTGTCTGCTCTGTACTCATCGGACACGGTGGGGGACATGTTCTTTGCTGCTGTCTCAAAAGTTGTCAAACTGATTCCCGTAGGCCTGCTACATATTCACGTAATGACCTGACTAGATCCACAGCATTGGCAGAGGTCCAATTCCACTGCCTGTAGTGCAAGCGCTCACCGCCCTGGAAACGTTGGAGAATGGCATTCCACGTGTTGCACATTAGTGCAATTTCCAGTTTATTCATATTTGTATGCAATACCCTGGCCTCCTCTCTTGTGCTCAGATTATGGTGCTCATCATCCACAATGTTGAGCAGAGATTGCTGGATACAGGCGTAATTCAGACACAGGGCTTTGGTTGCAACAGCATGCGCTGAACATCTTGTATCGGAAAGCGTTTTTAAAGTTTCAATTCTGTGATTTTCATTAGGCTGCAAACCCGCCTTGATCCTCTGCCACCGTGAAGTGCTCTTTGATGCAAAGTTAAACAACGCTTGCACAAAACTGAAAAACTGTTCAGTCTCTCCACAACAGTTAACGCTGTTAATCCCCACCAGATTTAAGGTGTGCGCTGCACAGGGAACCCACTCTGCCAATCTGTTTGATGCGGGCCTGCACGCCTTTGTATGTGCCTGACATATTGCTAGCATTGTCATAACACTGTCCTCTACTACAGTTATTGGTGTCAATGCCCATGTCTCCTAAAACACTAATTACTGAATTGAACAGCGCTTCTCCCGTGTGACTGGATTCTGGAAATGGGGAGGAATTTGACAAAACGCTCCTCTATACAGCCCTCTGGTGATACGTACCGCAGGATGAATGTCAGCTGGTCCACATGTGTGATATCTGGCGTGGAGTCCACACTGACAGAGAAATACTTGGCCAGTTTTACTCTGCTGATGACTTTATCCAGCAATCCCTGTCCCATCAGCTGTATGAATTCCTCACACACATTTAGTGAGAGGTAGGATGGATTTCCTCTGCCGGCATTTCCGTATTTCTGAATATGGGCTTTTAAAAAAGGATCAAACTGACTGATCAGCTCCATGCTACCCACATTTTTAGTTCTGAATCCACTGTTCCACGGTCCAGCTGTCCTGATTGATGAAGGATACCAATGGCTTTCCTGTGCATGTCACAGCTTTCATGTTCGGCTATCCGTTCATTTGCGTGCTTCCAATTAGAGTATCCCACGCTGCCAAATGACGTGTCTCTCTTATCGCCAAATAGTTTGCATGCAAAGCAGAAGACACTACCTCGGGATGGTGAGTAACATAGCCACTCCCTGAGCATATACTCCCCGTTACCCAGCTTGCGCTTGAAATAAGCTTCTGGAGAAGTATCTCTTCTGATGCTTGTACTGCTGCTCTGAGGCAGAGAGGTCACTTCTCTGTTTTGGACACAATTTCGGACCCATTTTCGCCCAGTAGAGAAGCACCTGTTTGTCCATGTTGTTGCCCCAGAGACCTGGGTCAGTGCTGTAGGGGTCGTCTAGTTTCTCCATGTATCCTCATTTCCCCGCTTGTCTTCTCCACTCTGCTCTACGCGCGCCTGGTTCCTTTCCTCCAGATGAGTGACGTATCGGGCCTCCCCTCGTGTATTTGTCCGGATGCCGTTGGCTCCCCTCCTCGTTGCAAGTCCTTGTCGTCCTCTCCATCTCCTCCAACAGATAACGTCCCTCCTGTCTGTTTTTCCTGTCCCGCTACTCCATCGCTATCAGAACCAGACGGCCTACTTGGCTCCGAGGCCCCGCGGCCGGCATCACTGCCACCGCTGCCGCTCGCTACAGAACTCATCTGTCCTTCCTCCTCATCCTGGCCTACAGGTTTAAAATAACCTGTAAGCTTCGGCATTTTTTGTAATAGCTGCTTGTCTCGAAACTCCTTTTCCCTCAACAATTTTTTTTCCCGAGCGCCACTCTCAAACTTTTTCTTCTCCGACATTTTCTCCTAAACAACCTTCATCTGTCACTCAATCACTCGCAATTTGAATAAGTCACATGTGAAACATATTCTCATTCTGATTGGCTGTTAAGTGGTGCACACTGACTGTTTCGGAGTCATCATTTTTTATGCTGTTGTTATGCCTGCTGTTACGTAAAGTTACTCTGTTCTCCGCTTGTAATTATGCCTTTAAAAGCTTCAAAGTTGTATTTATCATCTGAATTGCCGAAACAAGTTTAATATTCTGAAAGCCAAGACTTTGTTTATTTGAAATTAGATGAAAACAAACTGTAACGGACCCTGCCGTGTTATCTATGATTACTATATATGCCTTACATTCATAATTTCAGCGGAGGGAGGGGAAGCAGCGCTGTGGAAGAGCAGAGTGGCGAGGGAGAGCTATCTTCTTCCCTTTACAAGCTTCAAAAATGTATTTATCGTGTGATTTTGGAAATAAAAGTTTCATATTCTGAAAGCCAAGACTTTGTTTATTTAAAATAAAAAATAAACACCCGAAATAAAAAATAAAACAATTTTTTTTGGCTCATGATAGGCCCCCAATCTCCGTAGGCCCCTGGGCTTCAGCCCAGGTCAGCCCGTGCATTAAGGCGGCCCTGTAATGTGAGGACGCTCTCAACTGTAGAGCGATAGAAGGTCACCAGCAGCTTCTGATTCAGATGGTTCTTTCTGAGCAGTCTCAGGAAGTACAGTCGCTGCTGGGCTTTCTTTATCACTGCCGTGGTGTTTGTGGACCAGGTGAGCTCCTGGGAGATGTGGACTCCCAGGAATTTAAATGAAGGCACCCTCTCTACACAGTCCCCGTTAATGTAGAGGGGGGCGTGGTCTATGCTGGTTCTCCTGAAATCGATAATAATTTCTTAGTTTGTATTGAGTTTAGCAGTAGGTTGTTGACCGTGCACCACTCCGTCAGTTTCTGGACCTCCTGAGTCGAGCCCGATGACGGTGGTGTCGTCTGCATATTTAATGATGGTGTTTGAAGGGTAGGTGGGAGAGCAGTCGTGCGTGTATAAGGCATACAGGAGTGGACTCAGCACACAGCCCTGGGGAGAGCCAGTGCTGAGTGTTAGGGTGGAAGAGAGATGGGAGCCCAGTTTCACACATTGTGGTCTGTTTGTGAGGAAATCCTTTATCCAGGCACAGGTGGAGGGGGGGGGGGGGGGGGGGGGGGGGGGGCAGGTGGAGGTCAAGAAGTTTATTGATGAGGATGTCAGGGATGATGGTGTTGAAGGCTGAGCTGTAATCTATGAAGAGAAGCCTAGCATAGTTTCCTGGATGTTCCAGGTGGCTTAGTGTGGTGTGGAGGGTTATGGCAATGGCATCCTCCGTGGAGCGGTTTGGCCTGAAGGCAAACTGATGAGGATCGAAGGCTGGGGGGAGGCAGGCCTTGATGTGATGTGAGACCAGCCGCTCAAAGCATTTCATAACCACCGATGTTAGGGCAATGGGCCTGAAGTTATTTAGGCTGCTGTTGTTTTGGGGGCGGGGATTATGATTGCTGATTTTAAGCATGATGGGAGATTAAATTGTAACTAAGTCACTAAATGACAAGTAACACAATATCTGTCCATGAGGGCAATAATTGTAGTTTGTGAATACAAAAAAAGCGAAGAGAATAAACTACAGCTCTCTGTTTGATGCAGGGTTTGTGCAGGACTATTTCTTGCCTCTCTAGCACTTGCAAGTCAACCACCTGAGACTCCAGGAATCTCTGCTCCCAGCCAAGAAATAGTGCCGCACATAATCCCTCTGTAAAACAGTTGTGCTGATTGGCAGATGATCCCTTTTTGGAAGAGCTGCTGGCTCTAGCTTTATATTTAGTGGACAGACATGAAAGTGGTATTGATCCTTTCAATAAGCATCGCGGGGCTCCCACTCCATACAGAAGATGAAGAGGACCCTCTAAAACAAGTGGGACCTTTGAAGTATCTCTTCTTCAGAAGATGTCAGACAGCAATGGTCTCACAGCCACGTTCACTAATAGTTCATTCAATATGTGGGTCTATAATCTTGGTTTGGGAAAATAATTCATGTGTCAAGCTTTCATCATAGCTTTAAATAGGCTCTTACTGAGATATATGAATAATAACGGGATAACTATTGGAGATGTCGCTAACCAATCATATGGAGAGCAGTTAGACATATTATGCTCATGATCAGGTTGAATTTGTTTTTTATTAGTTTTTTATGTCTCCATGCTTTAATGTTCAAAAAGCTCTTTATTTTTCTCATACTGCCTGTGCTGCAGCACCTCTTTTCACCCTCTGTCTGAAACCAGAGCCCAGTCTGCTCTGATTGGTTAGCTGGCTGGCTCTGTGGTGATTGGTCAACCACTTAGAGACGTTCCACCCCTTAGCCACGTCCAATGTGTTGGAGTTCTAGCCAATAGAAGAGTTAGTGTCCTTCTGGAGGGAACTTTGGGATTTTAGCCTTTACAAACCATTTAGCACAAACAACCTATATGATACATTACAGGAAAGGGAAAACACCCCAACAAATGATGTGGCCTCTTTAAAAATATTCAGATATTCATAGTGCAGCTTTTGTGACTGCACAAATAAGATGCAGTCACAGGATATAATGACAGTTGTGTCATGAACAATTATTTAATAAACCCGCTACATGTTATTATTTGGAAAGTACATTACTGTAGAAAATAATTTGTATTTCATAAAAGAATAAACCAATGATTTCTTCCCTCTTTCTCTTTACCAATTTCTGGGTTTATTTTGATCCAGCACTTCCAACCGAGGGATTCATCTTTTATGTTAAAACTGTAAGTTGATGATGTGTCATTAAGTTCAGGAGTAATATTCTGCGTACCTAAACTTCATTCAGATCAATATGTATTTATTTTATGCTTTTAAAACCCAATAGTTCAAAAGCAGGCCGTTTAGTTTGGATAGTTGTATTTCTCCCTTTTAAGCGATTACTCTTGCTTCTCTCCTTTTTTTAACCCTCTGGAGTCGGTGGATTTGACTCTCGCAAGGATCCTGGAGGGGGCTTGGGAGTATGCTTATCCGGTCTACATGTGTTTTGTAGATTTGGAGAAGGCTCATGACCGGGTTCAGAGAGAGAGAGAGAGAGAGAGAGAGAGAGAGAGAGAGAGAGATAGAGAGAGAGAGATAGAGAGAGAGAGATAGAGAGATAGAGCGAGAGAGAGCTCTCTATCAGAGAGTATAGAGAGAGAAGCGAGACTAGCGAGAGACTCTCTCTCTCTGCTCTCGCTCTCTCTCCTCTCTCTCTCTCTCTCTCTCTCTCTCTCCTCTCTCCCTCTCTCTCTCTCTCTCTCTTCCTTACTTCTTAATGGAAACATGGTGTGAAAATGATCTGCTCACTGTCCTCCAGGTTGTGATGAAGTCACGGTGCCCTCTATCAAATCTGGTATAAAGGAGATCTTTGCCGTCAGATCTCAGTAGTAAAACAAGGTAAATCGCACATTTGGCTAAGGTTAGATCAAACCCTGGGCATAAGTGACAGGAATCTGTCATCTTATGTGCTATTTATATACCCCCAGTCAGAGGCGGATCTAGAAAAATATTCATGGGGTGGCAAGAGGGTGGCAGGAGAATTTCAGGGGTGGCATCCCCTGGCAGAAGTATATGCTGATTTAATCGCAGTCATATCAATCAATGTTAACTTGGAAAGCCACAATATTAATATTTTAACTCAATAACATTAGGTGACATTATTGTGGCACATCAGTAAAGCCTTACATATTATAAATATAAGGTGGCATAAATAATTTAATGAATTTTAACTGAACAATACCAGGGGTACCAAATCTATACAGACTGCTGCAATAAGTACATTAATTAACTGTCTCATCGATGTTTGTCTGTATGAATATTATAATATTAACAATCATATTATTCCTATCAGAATCACTGTTATGATTCACATATTCAGTGTTATTATTAAATAAACTATATTTTTTGGAGGAGTTAATGATGAATGTTCCTCAAGATGCTTGCTCACCCTCCTTCAAATTTGAAAGACAAGTAATTACTATCATATATCAAAAGAATCAAAAGAACAGTTCAGCGCCCCCCACAACTTCATTGCAAACAGTTACAACCTTGACTTTACATCAGAAAGAACAAACATTAAAGAAGTGACTAACTGCATCAGTTAGGGTTAAAAAACGTGTATTCAGCTAAAACATAAACATCGCTGCAGCTATTATCCAGTGGAAAGCCCTTACCTACTGGCCTAGTTAAATCAAAGTGGTTACTTTCTTTTGGCTGGGCAGTGAAGTTTTACACATTGTCTTATTTGACTTTCTCAGGACTTGAAACTGTTTTTTGGGGGCAGACCCCACAAAGAAGAAAAATATTATACACACGTAAGGTCATCATCTTAACAGTTTATTATTCTCATCGACTCATCCGTGAGCAGAGCATCAAGTTGGCATGCCTATAACAGCTGAATGTGGCGATTACCATCTTGATCAGCAAAACGCCTCACAAACTTATTTAGATTTAAAGCTATGGTGCGTTTTGATTCAATGCTGAGTACAGCCAAAATTGACAGTCTCTTCTCTGTCATTGTAGACCGCAAACAGTGGCGGCTCCAGAGTATTTGTGTTGGGTAATCTATGGTAGGGCTAACCCATACAGTGCTGGGGCTCAAGTCAGTATTTGCATTGTAAATACATACACGCTCCCCTTGACAGTGAAACACCATGCGTGAGGTTTAGATTATTTCCCTGTCTCAATCCAAATTGAACTGTATGAAATAAAAAGGCACATTTGTCTTGTAGTAAATAAAAAGGGCGACCTGGAGCCAATCCTGCAATTTACCCACAGATGAAAAAGTTGACATGCTGAAAACCCAACCACTGCAGGGGGGTTTGGGGGGATTCTCCCCCAGTTGATTTTTTGAAATACTAACATAAAATACACATTCTGGTGCTCTCTTGAGAAGAAAAATAAATAAATCTATTACTCCACGACATATTTAAAAAAATGAATGGTATTTAATTTGTTGTTACTTTGTTCTGAAAGCTGAACCTGCTGCTCCTCACAGAGAGAAGAGAGAAGAGGCTGTGTGAATGACTTTACATTGTGGATAAGGGTGGATTGCCCCCATTGTTCTGTGTGTCAAAATGAAAGACATGCAGCCCACACACCTATCAATCATCAAACCGTGGGGTCTTATTGACAAGTGGCTGCTGAAATCAATCTTACTAACTGCTGTCTGTGCAATTGACTCCACGCAAGTTGGCAGACTTTATTTTGTATACCTTTACATCATTTTTCATGGTGGGGCTAAGCCAGTGGTTCTCAAACTTTTTCTGTTTGGAAAAAAAAAAAAGTCGGGCCCCCCCAACACAAATAGTCAGGCTCAGTGGCGGCGCCAGAGATTTATTTTGGGGGTGCTGTGGGGTAGCTTGACGTTTCATAGAGGGTGCTCAAACATTTAGGGTTTCCCATTAATGTCCCCGGGCGCTACAGTGGAATTTTCTACTGCAACAATCCCCACGCAAATACACAGTGTGACAGTTACAATGAAGGCTCGATATCAGGGGTAAAGTGCTATTTTTATAGGTGGTGTGTGTGGACCTCACATAGGGGGGTCCGGGGGCAAGCTCCCCCGGGAAGATTTATTTCTAAATATTGAAGTTAAAAGCATCAATCTGGTGCACTTTGAGAGCAACATGAAGAGATCTATGGATACCTCTCTCAACACATATGAAACAGAACTGTAAACAGATTTACTTTTTCTTTATGGATATTTTACAAATCACCCTTTTAAACTTT
This sequence comes from Gymnodraco acuticeps, assembly GCF_902827175.1. Lineage (NCBI taxonomy): Eukaryota > Metazoa > Chordata > Actinopteri > Perciformes > Bathydraconidae > Gymnodraco > Gymnodraco acuticeps. Next base: position 499,468 of record NW_022990214.1, on the reverse strand, counting down.
ATTCTTTTTTTACTGTCATATAGTATTTCATACCTGTTTTTCATTTATTCTCTTATTTTTTTTATAACTATAATGATCATATAAACGTGTGCCTCGGAAATAATTGTTTACATTAATGGTGACCAAAACGTTTGAGACCCACTGAGATAACACTGAGAGAGTCCTTTAGCTCACTGAGTCTCTCAATCTGACAGGAGAGGACTCTCCTCCACTTTGTTGTTGAAAAAACTCTTTATATCCATTAGCGTAGCTCGCTAGTACCGGAAGCTTTAATGAAACACAGAGACCCAGACGTAATAGTACTGTATCATATTATTTTCGAATCAATAATTTTTTTAATTATGATTTTTTTTTTTAAATAACCATTTTTCCTCCTGGTCTCTCACGCCCCCCCTTTCATGCCTCTGCGCCCCCCAGGGGGGACGCGCCCCCCACTTCGAGAACCACTGGGCTAAGCCATTTCTTGGTATGGCTGTAGCCTACCCCAGCCATACCCTGGCGCCGCCACTGACCGCAATTACCTCATTCCTTCCGTCTACTTGGATCCGAAATGCTTTTCGTTTTGCGCTGTCCCCCGTTCAAATTAAATCGCCGTCAATCATATTTCCACGCTCGTTCCAGGGCCGGGGGAGGGGTTACAAGGCTCGCGTCTTGTGCTGCATTCACTTGCACTCGGACATTAGAGATTTCTCTCATAAATGTCCGATGAGACACACAATTTTTTTTCAAAACAAAGCTGCCAACTGGGGTGGCAGCTGGGGTGGCAAGGCATTTTTCTGAGGTGGCATCTGCCACCCCGTGCCACCCTGTAGAACCGCCACTGCCCCCAGTAGATTCTCCTTATTTTGAAGAAGACATTTTTGAAACTCTCCATTCAGAAATCGCCTATTTTCAGGCCCAGGGAAATGTGCTTCTAACTGGAGATCTGAACGGACGAACAGGAATTTAACCTGATGTCATAGACCCACAGGGCAGCCATCATGTATTTGGCGAGCCCCCCCTGTTTACCACACCAACTGTCACCCATCGGAACAACCTTGACTCTGAAATCAATCAGAATGGCAAAGAGATAGTGCATCTCTGTCGGGCCTTAGGCCTGTACATAGTGAATGGGCAGTGGCGACTGGTCATTAGGGGCAGGTGGGGCACAGCTGATGATTACAACAAAATGCAAAAAATAAATTAAAAAATATATAAAATATATTTTAAGATCATGTTTAATCAACTGATTCGTCTGTACATTGCTGTTTTAGTCTGTGTTCTTCTAATTAGTGTCTACAGTGTGTGCCTATTGAGCTGTTTAGAACCATGTGGGACAAAACCCGATCATGCCCCTCACTCTCACTGTCTAAGTGAATGGTGACTGTAAAAACTACACTGCGCATGCTCAGAATATTTTCCTATTTAATGTGTGTGGCAAAGAAATAATGACCATAGGGGCATAGAGCTGCCATCCCCCCATACGTCATCTCACATAATTCAGAGCTGATTGGCTGTAAGTACGTGTGCCGCGAAAAGTGTGGTGTGTGAAGAGGAGACGAGAGAGCTGCAGTGACGCGTCCTAAAACCCGGAAGTAAGCTGCGCATGGCTTCCCTCGACAAAAAAGCAATGAGATTTCTCCATAGGATTCTAGAAAATAGCTCCAAATAAGGTCTGTGGGAAACATAGCTGTTAGGTAAATGCACGTTTTGTTCAGCCGGATAATATCCACATGTCTACCCTACTTTTATAATTTTCAAATCATAAATCTATTGATTAGATTAGATTTATGATAGACTTTTGAAACTACAAGAACATAAGGAGGACTTTTACAAAAAAGTAATAGAGATTTTTGTCCAGAAGGATAGGCAAATGGACTTAAAGAGCTTACGAAATGAAGGACAATACTGTTCTTATTACGATAATATATATAGGCTACTAATATTAATGGGAAATCATGTCATTCATGACAATATGCCCGCTGTATTTATAAATCGTGGTTTAACTTTCCATGCTCGCTTCCGATGTTACACGACCGCTCCGAACAAAACAGCTTTCGCCGGTGACTCGTCACGCACGTCACGAGTAGAACACTTGTTGAATAATACACTACCTATATGGCTGATGTCGGAGACAGAATCGAGTGACAGTGAGTCGTCAATAAACTCGGTGCACTTTCAAGAAGAGGAGGATTTTATTGAAGAGGATGCCGGTGTGGTGGAATCAGATCATGCGGGCGAGTCTAACGTGGTGGAACCATACCAGTTTGAGCCACAGTATTCAAGTAGCGGTAGAGATACAGACGGGAGCGAACTAGGGGGGTGATGATCCTGGATTTGGCAGAGATCCGATGCGGCAACAGAACACAGACAGGTATATACATTTGACTTGAATTCATAGAGATTCTCAATAAATAGTAAATCAATAATAATATATCGTAATGTAGCAGGCAAACTTGGCTCAGGCAACAGAACAGAGACTGGTATATACATTTGACTATAATTCATAGAGATTCTCAAAAAATAGTAAATAAATAATGATGACTGCTGAAAAAACCAGCTTAGATAAATGTAGCTGGTCAGGCTGTTGTAAATTGACCAGCCAGTAGATATTAGGCTGGAATGGTTGGCTGGTTTAGAGGAGTTTTGGACACTTTAGCTGGCCAGGATGGCTGGTTTATCCATCTATCAACAGCTTATGTTTAATAATAGTATTAAATATACCATAATGGGAGCTTACCAGGATTCCAGGTGACCAGCACACATTAAATACTGGTATGATTATTTAAACAAGAGAACATAAATATATTACAAAGATTCATTGTGTCATGTATTCTGGTATCTACCAAAATAAAGACATTGTATAGTCTTCATAACAGTATTTTAATTTAATAAATAGCTACCGGTAGTTAATATAATAAAATACACAGTAACAATACAATAATTATACAAATAACAACCAACCTGCAAATCAACCTACACATCAAAATAAATATATTATCTAAAACCGGTGCATTTGATTTAAAATAAAAGTAATATATAGAATTCAATATTTAAATGGTAACAAAAACCGTAACACTATATATGATAAGAAAAAGGTAACAAAGAAAGTGTTTTTGGTTTTTCCTTGTTCATGTCCATAATGTTTCCCGCTGTGTAGCGTCCAGCCTTTCCCAATCTGGCCTGCACTTCTGTCTGTTGAAGCCACTTCTTCACGCAAACTGAAAAGAAATGTACAGATATAAGTACACTGTAAAAAGAAAACTTGACATTTACGTTAACATTTGGGCTGCTGTGGTTGCCAGAACCGTTAAAGTATAATACATTACAAATTATAGTTGGTTGGCATAGAGTCTAGACGTTACAGTCAACAATTGCTTATGGTGAATTACAATGGCAAAAACAAATAGAGCTAGTGTACACAGTGCAGCTGTATTATCTGGGAAATAGGAGAATCGGATCAGGATTCGGTATTGGCAGACAATCAATATCAAATTAATCGGATCATTATTAGCATCTGATAATTTTTGTCGACTTGCAGCCTAAATACAAAGATAACTGCACTCCTCTCCTACCACTCTTACCTCTAATAAGCCTTGGTAGAACTAGTGTCCGAGTCATAGGGTCCAGAGGCCTGTACTACGAAGCCGGTTCAACCTAACCTGGATATGTTTGAGTTAGCCGGTTGGCCTAATCCAAAACATACGCGCTCTCGCTAAACGGTCCTACGACGCGGGTTATCAAGTGGATCGCTCAAGCCAGACGTGCCCTATCTAGTTAGGTGCGTGTTCACATGAGAGGGGTGGTATCTGGAGCATTCCACCAATCACAAACATGGAGAAGCGCACTGACAGCGCAGCGTCATACTTCCTGAATGAAAAGTGAGCTTTAATACTATAGTCAAATATGAAGAAGTTAAACTTTAAACATCCATGACTTAAACACTTTATCCAGGATCAAAGCCACATAGCTGCACCTGCAAGGTGTATACAGCTGGTAACAGAACAAGTGTTTGAATGCATACATTAACAGGTTTATGATATCACTGCCCCGTCTAAGACACGATCTGACTTTCATTACATTTGTCTCGAGTGTTTCCTCAACTTAATGTGTTGCTTAAAATAATACTTCTGCATACAGTATGTGACACTGTGTTGCACGGCCAGATACGGCTCAGCTGACTCAGATAAGGAGATATATGATACATTATGATGTGATATGCCCTGTACTTAATGTTACTCTGATCCGGTTACTTATATTGTGGCAGATATTTAAGTAAGCTTTCTTAACGCTAATGTTATTATAGTCAGATTGCTCTGAAGATGGGAGGTGATATTCTATTAATGTTCACGTTCACACAGTCGGTGATTTTTGCCGGCCGTCTTTCCTGCAACGGCAATTTAAACTATATTTCCTTTCTCCTGTGACTTGATCGCTTTAAACTCCGCACACTGAGCTCTGATTGGTCAGCAGGCGGTGCTTTCACTGAGTTGATCTCTTAGCCTGCAACCTAACCTGCTCCGGGGCAGGTTAGCCGCTCAGCATAAGTTACCATGGAGAGCTAGCCCGCTAAAAAGAGATACAGCTTCGTAGGACCGGAAAGCCGGAGTTTTCCCTGAAGTTAGCCGGCTAAGCGAAAATCCTGCTTCGTAGTACAGGCCCCAGGACTGACTGAAGTCATGTGGAACAGAGGACAGGCATTGTTCCATGTACAGGAAGCTGGAACTTTGAACAGGTGTTTTCATATTTTCTGCCTGAAGATTCACAAGTTCTTGATCAGGTGTTTGATGTGGGCTGGCATGATCCTTTCTGCAGCGATAAATAAAGAAAACAAAGAAAACATTTTTAATAATGGTAACAACAATAATATTAGTATAACTATTTATATAGCACTTACACAATTGCAAAGGGATTCTCACAACAAAAATAAAGAACAAAACAATATCAACAATAAAAAAACAAATTATTACAGGAATGTTAAGAGACAAAGAAATGTTTTTTCAGTCTTTACAATGCACTGTTGGAAATGACCTTCCAAAGGCTAAATTAAAACTCAATACCATAAATAACTGGGTACCAAAGTGCTTTACCTGATAGAACACGTTCCACACGGAGCAGCAACCATCCGGCTGGGCCTTTTGCTGCATATCATCTCCTCCCTCTCTCTCTCTCTCTCTGGTGTTAGGTTCCAGTAGATTTCTACTATCCAATAAAACAGAAATTCCCCAAAAAATCATATTAAAAAAGTTAAAAACACTGACTTGCTGTTGGCATTGAAATGGATTAGAATCTCACAATTTTCCTGGATGCCAGGAAGTCGTTCCCTTCAAGTCTGCAACCAGTCATAGGAGTTCAAATGCAAAGCCTGAACGATGACAAGAGCAAGAGACTTACATTTTACAATTATATTTTTAATTAATACCAGAGCAGTGTGTACGACATGCAGAGAACAGATCAAATCCCCTGACAGACTCACACACTTTGGTGATGTCCTCATCTGATAATGTTTCATCAGCAGCAAACTAACATTACTCAAAGTATATGTCGGACCCAACTCATTTACAGTATATTTTGCATTTCCTTGATAATGGTCTGTATAGTTGAGTAGAAAAAAACTGTCCCTACAATTTCAGGTAGATTAACACACATTTGTAAGAAAAGCTTACAATGAAGCACAAAACCCCTCTTTGTATTTGTTAACTTACCCTTAAATAACTACATCACGTTTTTCAGTGGAAACACAAACTGCAGAAAACGTTAGCTGCTAACTGTTGTTAGCTAAGACAGCTAGCTCTTAAGGGAAGTGATTGATTGATTGAAAAGTTTATTAACAGCTTGTATATTGGGTACAGTACAGTACAGCTCAAAACATACAATTGTTAAGGGGATGCAGACCAGAGAAAGACTTTCGTCTTGTTTACATCAGGGTCCCCCATTTCCAATTCATCATGTCATTTAAGACATATAAGACATATTTGACATACAGATGGCTTATTTACAATTTACATACAGGTGGTTTTTTACATACAGATTGCTTATTTACAATTTTCATTTTAGATTTCGTTCTAATACATCCTAACCGGACATTTAAGACACACCAAGTCTACAGATATACAGTTAGTAACAGAGTCTAAAATGCGAGTATATACATAGATGGGGGGGGGGGGAAGCTGTCCATTGAACGACAGGTTGAGATTTGTACCATTACCGGGGCCAGTTTTGCAATGCTCTCCCCCGAAGGTGCTCTTTAAGAGAGGTTTTGAAGGTAAGTATAGTTTTACTTTCCTTTACAGTTGTGGGAAGAGCGTTCCACCTTGATGTGGCAATTGCGAAACGTGTATTCCCCCTTTTTTGTGCCAAATCTGGGTTTCACATGATTTGTGGAGCTCCCTCTGGTGTTATGATCATGGTATTCCTTGACCTTTGGGAAGAATTTTGACATGTACATGGGTACCATAGAGGTGTAGTGGATCTTGTAGACCAGGCCCATTGCAAGTAGCTGTACTCTGTCGTCTACTCTAAGCCATCCTAGGTTGTCAAAGTGGGCAGAGGTGAGGTGGGTTCTAGATGAAAGGTCAAGCAGTAGTCTGACCAGTTTATTTTGCGATGTTTGAAGTTTTATTTTTAGCGCCTTGGAGGTGCTATGGTACCATGACGTGCAAGCATAGTCATAGTACCCTTGAATGAGTGCTCCTGCCAGAGTTTTCAGGGTGTTTTTGTTTACCAGAGAGGAGATCCGGTATAGGAATCTAGTTCTTTGATTGACTTTTTTTATTACATTGGATGCCATTTTGTCACAGGAGAGGTTTGCCTCAAGAATAGATCCTAGGTATGTAATTTCCTTCTTACTTGTGACAATAATGTCGCCCACTGCAACTGAGAAGTCGTCGGATTTGCTGAGATTATGTTTCGAACCGAAGAGAATGGACTCTGTTTTACCCAGGTGTAATGATAATTTATTATCGGCGAGCCAGGTGCAGATTCTGCCGAGCTCGGAGCTGAGGGTTTTTTCAACCTGCAATCTGCTCCTGTCAGAGACCAGCAGGGCTGAGTCATCCGCGAACAGGAACAAGTTGCAGTAACATAGCCTCATGGCAAACGTAAGGTTAAGTTAACGTAACGTTGTAAGAAAGCAAAACGAACCTTCGAGAAAGCTTTTACTCTCTCTCCTTAGCGGGCATTGTTGATTGTTTGAAATACGATCTCTCTCTCGATCGTCGGTTTCATCGACCCCGGGTTACCTAGCAAAAGTCCGCCTCATACGACGCACTTGTTTTGTCCATATACGCAACATTTGATCAATGATCATTTTTTGGCCACAAAAACATCCCATAACCAGATGTTGAGACGGCCCCACATCCCCATACAACATATCGCTTGCCAATTATTCTTGGCGTCTTATTGCTGTGCATCCTTTGTCATAATATTTGGCCCTTCAATGCATTCAAACGGGACTGAGCTCAGCTGTGTTCTACTCATGACGTTACCGCCGGAAATGGCCGAAGTTGATGTTTCCGGCGCAACGAACGATTGTTACTAACTGACAACTTTTGTATGCTGTTATAATCGTGATTTATTAAAAATAGATCAATAATAAAAAAATCACATTGCACATTTCACAATACAAATGCAACCTCTATCATATACTAAGCCCACTAACAGGTGCTAAAAGCATTTCGTAAGCTCTTTAATCTTCAAGTCAAGGTAAGACTGCAATTTTATTGAAAATGGGATCTTACTAAGAGAGAACAATTCAATATTTAAATGATAAAATTACATTTTTTGGGTATCCTTTTGTTGAACTGTCTGTTTAAAATTAATTGAAGCATCAGACAAAAAAGCTTTTGAAAATAATATTATATTTTGATTTAGGTCAAAATATAATATTTGTAAACCTGAAGAGTCAGTGCCAGTGCCTCACCAGCCATGAACCTCACTGCAGAAACTTATATATAGACATCTAAGTTTTTTGTGCCCCACCACTTTTGTTCATATAATATAATAATATTTTTTTCTGCTGTACCGAAAACGTACCGAACCGAACCGTGACCTAAAAACCGAGGTACGTACCGAACCGAAATGTTTGTGAACCGTTACTGTTGTAAATTCCCCTTGTTTTCTTTAGTCTGCGTTGTATCGTTTGTGTTTTTTGGTCGGGCACATTTGGGGACAGCGGGAGTGGGCAGCTGCGGGTCCTCGAGCGGTTTGTTTACCATGTGCGTCAGTGAAAAATAAATGATGCAATCATTCTACATTCATTCATGATTCAATACTGCTATAGCTGTTGTAAGAAGCATTCAAGCTAATTAAAGTCCAAAGACTGTATTCCTTGTCTCCGTGTGAACTCTCTAACCAGAGTGCTGTTTCTGGATGAAGCGGCTCCGGCCAACAACTGCTGACAACTACAGGGTACCAGCCTGCTCACCAGCCATACCAGCCTGTACCTCCTCCTGTGGCAACCATGTATGGCAGCATGCAGGCGGCAACACAAATCCCATATCAGTTTATGACGACGACATCCGCAGCAAACCAATATGTTCCGGCTGCACCTGTCCAACCACCATATCAACCACAGTACGCACCAGCGCTGTACCCGGCTCACCAACTACCAGCTACACAACAGCCAGTGGCCCAACATCCAGTGGTTATGCCTCAGCAATCTTCCTACGTGCCACACAACCGGTCTGTAGCGCCTTCACCTTATACACAGTCTGATGTCCCCCAGCAGACAGCGTATCAGTCTCTGCCTGTCCTTCCGGCACAGTATGCGTACCAACAGCCGCAGTATCAGCAGCCGCAGTACCAGCCGCCGCAGTACCAGCCGCCGCAGTACCAGCCGCCGCAGTACCAGCCGCCGCAGTACCAGCAGGGTCATCTAAAATCGGCGTACCAACTGCAGCCTGGCCCATCGGCTCAGCCAGCCTATCAACTAGTGCCTTCCACCCCTGGTCCATTAATGCAGCAGCCTGTACCAGCCCTGCCAGTCCAGTATTCCGTTCAACCACAGCAGTCACTGTACGGGTCAAGTGCTCCCCTGCCTCCTAGACAGCCAGTCCCAGTACCTAAACTGCCTAAATTGGTGCATGACAGCGAGAGAGAATTTACTGACCTAAAGATGGCGCTGGACCATTTACTCAGTGACCACACTGAACTGTCTGAGCATTACAAGTACTGTGTTCTCATGGAACAACTAGTTCTGGATGAGGCCCAGTTAATAGCTCAGTCCTACAGGCATTACGCCCAGCCTTACACGGCCGCCATGCAGGCCTTACAGCGGCAATATGGACAGCCACACCAGCTCGTACAAAGCGAGATCGCAACTATACTGAACTCTCCTGACCTCAAAGCTGGAGATACCAAAGCATTCCAGAGCTTCGCACTAAGCGTTGACCTATTAGTAGGTATGCTGACGTCGCTGGAGGGACCCAACGGGATGGAAGTGATGTCGACTGGCCATGTCGATCGGCTCCTTAGCAAGCTCCCTAACCATTCAAGGGACTGCTTCGTGGAGCATCTACAGGTTCAAGGTCGCCCTTAACACAAACAGCCTAAACCCGTACAACCTCCGCGACCTCTCCAACTGGCTAAGGGGGAACGGCGAAGCTCAACGACTATCTGAAAGGATGGCACAGCACCATCGGAGTGAAGGTATACATCCCCCTAAAAGAGACAATCAATTTCCTGCACCAAGGCCTCGCAACCATCAGGTCTCAGTTTACCATGGCAAGTCAGACAAGTCTGAAACTGAAAACCGTCATCCTTCAGAGACGACTCGGCCAGAGGCTAAGCAGCAGAAATTCAAGAGGATGTGTCTCTTCTGTAAGAGTGATGAGCATTACCTGTCACAGAGTTCAAACATCATCCAGGGCTCTCAGGAGAAGGTTGAGAAATGGATAGTAGACGGCAAACGTTGTCGTAACTGCAGTCGCACCAACCACCGGCAAGAAGCTTGTAACTTAAAGAAAGCATGCAGTGAGTGCCAGGAAATACACCTCAGAGTTCTTCATTGTGTTACTAAGCCAAGTCCACGCGTCTACCTCATCACGCCAAAGAATCGTGCTGTGCTCTCCAACTCCAAGCAAGGAGGGAAGGTCTACCTCAAGGTGGTGCCAGTCATCATCAGCCATGGGCACAAGTCCCTTGACACCTACGTGATTCTGGATGATGGGGCTGAACGAACGATGATACTGCCAGCTGCAGTTCAACACCTGGGACTCAAAGGGGAAGCTGAGTCTCTCTTTCTGCAGACCATCCGCCAAGATGTGGCCAGCCTCACTGGTGAGTCTGTTGACTTCCATGTGGCCTCTCTGACACAGCCTCTTAAGCAGCATCTCATTACGAGTGCCTTTACAGTGGGTCAGATAGCCTTATCAGAGCAGTCCTACCCTGTGACCGCACTCCAGAAGCGTTATCGCCACCTGAAGGGGCTTCCACTGAAGAACTTTAGTAAAGTTCAGCCGTTACTGCTAATTGGCTCGGATTGCACCCACTTGATCACAGCAACGGAGCCAGTCAGGGTCGGCCCCAAAGGTGGACCCACAGCCATAAATACAGCACTCGGCTGGGCACTTCAGGGTCCAGATGGGCTAACATCTCAGATGACTTCATGCTACTTCACATCTGTCAAGCCAGCAGCAGATGACCTCTACCAACACGTTGAACGTCTCTGGCAGCTTGATGTACTCCCGTTCAAGAGTGAAAGGCTAGTAGTACGGTCCCGATTGGACCAGGAAGCCGTGAGTATCCTGGAAACCCGCACTGAGAGGGTGAAGGTGGGCGACACACTAAGGTATGCTACACCTCTTCCCCGCGTCAAGGACGCTCCACCCTTAATGGCCACTCCTGAAGCAATTATGCCAATGCTTCGCAGCACCGAGCGCAGACTCATTAAAGATCCAGCTAAGGCCAAAGTTCACAAAGCAGAGATCTAAGGTGAGTAATTTGCATTCATAGCAAGACCAGAGATTGTCCTGAACATTTTGATATGTAACACATGGGGTGCCATGTTATAAGAAGTACATTTAAAAGGTGATTTAAGAAAACATCTAAAAATCGAGAAAATACCCTTAGACTCCAGAGGGTTAATCTTTCTCCATTTTCAAATAATTATTTTGAACATTAATGTAAGCTCTGTATTTAAATAACAAGCCCACACAGATGAATGTACTGCTTCCTCGATCGCCCCTTTGCTTCTGTTTTTATGCATGTGTCCCTCTCCATCTCGTCTCATCTCTCTTCTTTCCCCACCTCACATTAGTTTGTTTATGACGTTGTATTTTACTGCCACGCCCACGGTGCACATTAGACACCGGACATGTGCCAGCCAGATACCATTTTTGCATCTCTGTCCTTGACTTTAGCCCACCCATTCCTCCAGCTCTCCTCCTTTTAGTCCTCAAATCCACCCTCATTTTCCATGTGTATCATCCCCCCCATCCTCCTCTACTGTTTCTTCTCTTAATTCAACATCCTATCTATTTAAAGAAGAAAGCAGCATCTGGTGGGAAACTGCGTTGCTGGGTGGGGAGATTGGGCTGAACGGCACAGCGAGTCCCCAGATGCCCCGCTGAGGCTCATGCTGCGAGGGAAGACAGAAAAGAGAGGGGGGGGGGGACGGGGACGGACAGGGCAACAAATGCTCAGAGTCAGGCAGAGTGGACGGAGCAGTGGAGCAGAGAGAAGGCTGTGAATGTGCCTCTCAATGTTTCTGCTCCACCATTACACAGGGCTTATGCTGGCCATTTCTGCACACACACACACACACACACACACACACACACACACACACACACACACACACACACACACACACACACACACACACACACACACACACACACACACACACACACACACACACACACACACACACACACACACACACACACACACACACACACACACACACACACACACACACACACACACACACACACACACACACACACACACACACACACACACACACACCTTATCTCTACTGTCTGCTGATCATATCAGACGCAGTGGGAGAAGCTGGTTTTGATGTGAGCCCTTCAAGAATTCCAAGAAGCGAGTTTTGTTACAATTGACCACAGTGCTGGAACTTAACTGCAAATCATTTACAGTGTGAATTGTTTGACTTTGACCTTCCTGACTTTCCGTAGTTGTGTACACAGTTCTCCTGAGCACAAGGAATTCTTTCAGACGCATTTGCTCTCAGTTTTAGTTCCAACTAGATCATCTTGGTGACCTTGTTGCGTTGTTAACAAGCTGCCTTATTGTTAAAATGCTTTTGCTTTTGCCAACCCTGTTTCCTACAAACTGAAGCTGCCTTGAAATGATATGTGGAACAACGCCCCTGCTCTGGCTGTGCCGTTGTGTTACTATAGGGAGAGCGAGCGGGGCCACCCACCTAAAGGAAACCAAAAACCAGCTGGGACTGAAGCTCTTGTTGACGTTCTGCAATTATAAGTTGTAACTGTTTGCAGAGTTTTAGGAAGGTTTCCAGTGACAGTTGGACAACTTTATAATCCCAAGTGCTCCGGTCCCAGCTGTGTGAACCACTTTTTTGTGTCCCCTGGTTTTCCGTTGTGTTATGAGCTTCATGCAGCATTTTTATTTGTGGCATTTTGCTTATGCAACGCTTTTAGTAAATGTGTTGTCAAGCTGGCGAAGATATTTTTTCTCTTGCATATTTTTGGTCACATTTGTGTTTTTTATTTGCATCATTTCTGAAGCTTCAGCGCGTTTCTCCTAATGGAAATGTGTGGGCTGTTGAAACGTGTTTGCACCTGTATAACAGCTGTATGAAGTGGGGCAAGCTGTCCTGGGAGGTAGCCAAAGAAATGAGAGTTACTATCTGTTTCCACCTCAACCTCTTCGCCCTGCCTCGCTGTGAGTAAAGAGCACTTTATAATATATTCAGGTTCTTATTCATAGTGCAGCTTTTCTGACTATAAACCTGCAGAAATAAGATGCGGGACAGTATATAATAACATGTGGAAAAGTTATGAATAAAGCCATGAAATCCTTCTGAAAATACATTACAAAAGAATTGTATAAAAGAATAAACTGATAATTACTGCCACACGATACCGCCTTTCTCAAATTCAGTTTTTAACTCATTAACATACATTTACATGAACACATTTCTATGGGCTGGGGGCCAGTACAGTCATACAACTTTGGTGTACTCGACATTTCCAGGAACACAATTGGACTCTATTAGCTGCCATCTAGACTTCAATGTTAACATAAATCGAAACAAATAAATATCCATAAAAATAAGTAAGAGACCATGATTTGGCTTAAAAGAAGTATGTTTGTAACATCATAATACTAATGTAAAATAAGTTTTTGTTGACTTTACGTCTGACGTGACATGAACAGCGATCTCAAGTGGTTTTTTGTTTGATTGACAGATACACCCCGACCTTGTCTCCCCCTCATAACCGTATTGACACTGCAGTTTGGTGATTTTGGAACGCAATTTTCAGAAGACACAGCAGCTGTTGTATAATTGTCCCCCTGTTCCCAGATACCAGCAATTTGGTGCGTGTGTTGTTATCATACCCAATAAAAACAATGGCAAAAACAACATCCAAGCTCCATTTGTCAAAATATGTTTGAAGGTTTATAGCAAGCTTTATAGCTGCATGGGGATATGAGAGAGAGAGAGAGAGAGAGAGAGAGAGAGAGAGAGAGAGAGAGAGAGAGAGAGAGAGAGAGAGAGAGAGAGCTGATAGCAGATAGCTATGAGATCTCTATCTCTCGCGTCTATCGATAGCTATATCCCTCTCTCGTCTCTCTCTCGCCTCTCTCTCTCTCTCTCTCTCTCTCGCCTTCCTCTGCTCTCTCTCTTCCTAGCATCCGCAGAGATATAAATCTGTCGTCATCACAAGTAGTCCATTATCTACATAATTGGGGGCTCCAAACAAGGTCCTAACAGAGCCAGACGGGTGTGGTTTACCAGCCGTTTACATATTCTGTACACAGAATGGCACACATCCTGTTTGTGTCATGCATAAAGCCGGTGGGGCAAAAGTAGGGCCATGTGTTTTGATTAGGGGTTTAACATTGAAATGTAAAGTTCACCTATTATGCAAAATCCACTTTTTCATGTCTTTTATGCATAAACTAAAGTAACAGACAGAGAATCAGCACTTTTGAAACAGGGCTGAAACAGAGGGGATTATGGGACGCTACAATGATCTGTTTGGTATTTCGAGCCCAACACTTCAGAGACATGTTTTGTATATAACTGAGAACTGTAATATATTGATGAAAGACAGTATAATACGGGACCTATATATTTGAATAAAAAAAACACCTTAAATACCTTTAAAAGTATTTTAACAAGCTGTAGTGAGTCAGAGTCTGAGCTGGTGACCGTGGGGTTTATGGATATAATGACAGCTGTCAGTCACTCAGCTGTAGATAATGACTGTTTAGTCTGTGAGTCGGCAGAAAGAGGAAAATAAAACTCTTGTTCTGGGCCGTTTTGTTATAGTCTCTGCTGACTGCACATTTACGCTTGGTCAAATATGCTTTATTAAATAAGAAACACCACTTTCTGACATTTTAAGACAAAGACAAAACAAGTGTGTCATTTGATGCTGTCAGACAAGACACTCACAGGTAGTGTCACAGCCGAAATTTTGAACCACTCAAATATATTCAACAAAAAATCGTGCTGTAATATATATGCTTTTCAGCATACAATATTAATTAAAGTGAAGTACAGTGCATATATCCCTTATATCCCAGAATTAAAGTATGCTTTTAAAAAAGGTTTAATGAGACGATGGTCATCAAGTTTCTAGACTCAAAGCTGAACTGTATAACATAAAAAGGCACACATGTATTGTACTCAATGAAAAGGCAGACTTGGAGCCAATCCACATGAAAAATGTGACATGCTGAAAACCCAACCCCAGAAGTGGGGTCTGGGGTCTGGAGATTTTTAGAAATACTAACATATAAACTACGCATTCTGGTACACTCTGAGAAGAAAATAAATAAATCTATTACTACCCGACATATTAATAATATGTTATGTCATTGTTTGTTTTTCACTTTGTTCTGACAGCTTGCTGCTCCACACAGAGAGAAGAGCAAAGAGGAGATAGTCTGTGTGAATTAATTTGTGGGTAAGGGTAGATAGCTCCCATTGTTCTGTGACCTGTCAATCATCAAACCGGGGATCATATTTCATTATGTGTTCATTTGTATCTGAAGTTGTACCCATGGATGTATAAATAGTTCTACCGCAAAGTTATTCTCCGTGGGGACCTCCGGCAACAATCTTGATTCTGATTGGCCAGAAGACTCGAAAACAGTTTTTATTGAGAAGATGATCACTACGTGACAGAAGTTTTATAAAAAACGTTTATGGTCTCCGGTACTTCCAGTCCAACGCCTACTGCATGCACAGCGTTAGAAAATCGGGCCTTCAAAATAAAAGTTCAAAACATCTGCGACCCACTCGAAACGGGTCCGCGACCCACCAGTTGAGAACCACTGCTCTAAAAGATCTCTGCTACTTGTTTCTGAGTTGTTTAAGTCTTGTTTCTTGGCAACCCTTCTCAGAGGAAGGAAAGCAGCCTTCAGAGGCAGCTCCCAAATCTGCTGATCTGTATCTGTTTATGTTTACAACAGGCCTGTTCCCCTACTGTTCCTCCCTCACCCCTCACCCCCTCACCTCTTCACCC
This sequence comes from Gymnodraco acuticeps, assembly GCF_902827175.1. NCBI lineage: Eukaryota > Metazoa > Chordata > Actinopteri > Perciformes > Bathydraconidae > Gymnodraco > Gymnodraco acuticeps. The sequence goes on along the minus strand of NW_022990214.1, from coordinate 483,797 downwards.
CATATTTTTTTTAATAAGCTATCATACCCACTTCATGATTTCCCTTGGTCTCTTAGTTTCCTCTATTTGTTTCCCCCCCCTTTGCTTTTGATTTGTTCATTTCTGCATGATGTTCCTGCCTCTCTTCAGTGGCGGAACAGAGCAGTGCACCGCTGTGTTCTCAGAAAACCTCCCATGCAATAAGAGCTATGGGCTTCACTCTCTGCAGGAAGGTGCATCACTCAATATTACTGCAGGGTGAGTGTGTTGAAATGAAAAGAATAAAATAAGCCTGGCCGTCAGTGCCAAGTAATTTCAGTTTTACACAAGTCAATGGAGAAGTAGAGGTAAAAGGGTGTCAAATGTTATGAATTATTCTGATGTCAATCATATGCTTGAATTCAATGAATATTTGTATCGTGCTCTACTCAGAGATGCAGTATTGCATATATTCATTGTAAGAATTGTAAAGTGCACAGCTGCAGGAGGAAGACACTCTAGGGATTCATAGAAAAAGTCAAAGCCACCCACTCAGCATCCCCCTGTTCCAATTAAACCAGTAAAGCATTGGTAATATGTCCAGCTCAGTGTGTGTCAGTGTGTGTGACCTCAACCCTGTTGTAGATTAAAACTCGAGGCCGGCTTTGTGGAACAAACAGATGGACTCAGAGCATGACAGGCTGGTGCAACAGGCACTGGTCATTTTCACGGGGTGTTAAATCCAACATCATGTTGAACAAGAAACGCCACACACAATGCTGTCATTATTTTAAAAGAAGATATCTAATTGGAACACATTTTTACGGAGCCCCTAAAGGGACATGGAAAACAAAAAAAAGAGAGAGAAAATAAATAAAGTCAGGAAAACTTTATTTATTTATTTTTTTACTTTCTTTTTTGTTGAGAAAGTTACCGGTGCGCCAAGGAGGAAGTGGATCACATAGGAGACAACCATTTCATTGCAGACTGTTATGTTTACGTGGGGAAATGACAGTGCATACATTATTGAGATATATTTCAAACTCAGACTTAATTTTAAGGACATTTCGGCCAGAGGTGATACAAAACGTGATCTGTCTCTTCAATGTGTCAACCACAGACCTTATTTCGAGCTATTTTTCAAAATCCTATGGAGAAATTGCATTGCTTTTTGTCGAAGGAACCGGAAATGGTAAAAATGCTAACTTACTTCCGGGTTTTAGGATGCGTCACTGCGGTTCTCTATAGACATCTATTTTAACTCCATAATTTACAAAATGAGCGTCATGGTTTTTGGAGAAGACGTGAATCACTGGATTGAGACCAAAAATGTATTAGAAAAAGGATTACTGATGTAATGTATGAATTAAGTGATAAGTAGGGTCATTTTTCTCATGGACTTATCCTAAGTGTCTTTAGTATGTGTCTTATGGCGCATTTCGACTACAGCGCGGAGCACGGTTTAAGTGTGCCATGCCGTGCCCGGCCCGTTTTTGGTTGCGTTTCCACTAGGCGTAGTTCCGGCTAGCGGGTACTTGTTCACAGTTTTTCTGGCTCTCCAAAATCGAGGTTCTTTCCGGGCCAATACCCGGGCTGAGTATGCTAAACCAGTGAGAGAATCGCTGGCAACTACAACAAAATGAACGTATTTTACCGTGATTTAATTGTAATACACGTTTCTAAATGATGCCGAAGTAACAACATACTGATACCGGTTAGTAAAACACATGAATTCATGCTTTGACAAGTCTGCAGACAGACGGCAGACGAAAAACCTTTTAAAATGCGTGTTTTTTGCTAACGCAGTATATGCTCCGACCGTCCACACTCACAACAACGGCCTATACAGACATAAATAAAGCAGCGACTGTATTCGCCATGACAGAGACAGTCTGCGGTTTGTACACGTTTAACTTTCGTCTAGTTTCTGAACAGATATGAAGAGCTGTGAGCTCTGAGTGCTAACAGCTAACGGCTGATGTTGGTTTTGTGTTTCGCATTGAAGATGACGTCACGGCTCCGCCTACACTGTGTTACTATAGATACTACCCCAGTTCCTAAACTGTAATGGAAATGCAGCATTAAGTGAGCCTGGCCTAACAAGGCCTAACGAGGCCTAGCCATACGTGCCGAGCGAGGCCCTGCAGTGGAAAAGCGCCATTAGAGTCTGTGTTTAAGCATTAGACTGCAAATGTTAATCAAAATACTAGATTCTGAAGCCAGTTTCGGGAAAATAATTACATCAGAGCTCTATAGGGATATGTTAGATTCTAACATATTCCTATAGAGCTCCGATGTAAATATTTTCATCTTAGAAGACATGACCATTTTTTTCAGTATGGAATATAAAATACTAACTTAATCCTCAATCTTATGTGGCGAAACATTTTCCAGTGTGAATTTGACAACATGACTTATTTATCATAACATACATATTTTGCGCCCAGCAAAAGTTTGTGTTAACCCTAAAGACGCTCGCAGTTACAAGCATGGCTGTGTGTGAGAACTGTCATACTGCGTACTCATGACTGGAGGGTAACATTCACAGGCTGGAGAAAGAAGTCCGGGAAAAAGGAAAAATGATCGACAGCTTTCTATCGATTGCCCATGCCCAGTCCATACACATCTCACAGATGCAGGCGTCTGTCGTCCTGTCACCGTCCTCCCGGCTGTCACAGGCCCGGCCTCGCGCTCTGCGGATACACTTCCATGGCTGTCAACAACCAAAGCTGGTGCTGTTCCTGATCCAAAGACGGAGAGCCCGGTAGCTGTGGAGGATAGACTATCCAACGTGTCCAAATCAGGTGTCGCTACTGCTGTTGGAGCCGTGGAGCCGTGCGATGTCATTCCTCCGGCGGAGGCCCCTGCGCACCCGGGTAGTAACTGGGCTCGAACGGGAGCCAAACCCAAGGCCCCAACTCTTACTTCCACACCAAATCGGTCCCACTGTGCGGTGCAGCCATCCTGCTCCGAGGTAGTTTGTGGCGGCAGGAACTGCTCTGCTGCAGCGACACCATGGCCTCGTCTGGAGACATCGAACCGTTTTGCTGTTCTCTCTGATGAGGCTCCTACTCATCCGTCGTATTCCGCTGTGGTCTCGACACACCTGGAAGCATCTCCTTCTCGTGTTGCCGTCCACCCTCCATCTCATCCCCCATCTCCGGCCCGGAAGATTTGCTAGCCGAGCACAGGAAAACAAAGCAGGGGACCCCTTTCAGCGCCGAAGCCTTCGTCCTCCTTTCGCCGCAGATTACTGAAGGAGGCCGTAACCAGGAGATGCTCTGAAGGTCTCATTCTTCAAGGAACAAACCCCACATCCTCGCCGCAACAGACCCCGGCTGTGACCACCCAGCCTCAGCCGGTAAGAGCTTCTCACGCTGTGGATACTGATTGTGACCTGTTCGGTTCTGGCGGAGCCCCGTCTACACTCCCACGGCCGCTCTTCTCCCCCTCAACCTTGATTATCGGTGATTCCATAGCCAGGAATGTAAGTTTTTTTAATGCATCAACACACTGCTTCCCCGGTGCCATGACATCCGACATTCAGAAAAAGCTCCAGGATTTACTGCCCACACTCTCGTTATCCATCAAAAGAGTGATAATCCACGTAGGCACAAACGATGCAGCTCGTCAACAGTCTGAGTTGACCAAATCTGATTTTAACCACCTTTTTGACTTCCTAAAGAACCACTGTAGGCCGCGGCACCGCTTGCTTCAGCAGACTGCTTAGTCTTCACACCTGGCTGCAGTCCACCTGCACAGCTCAGAACGTCGGGTTTATTGACAATTTTAACCTTTTCTGGAATCGCCGGTCTCTTTTTAACAACGACGGCCCCTACAGCCACGCCAGCGCTAGTCACAACAAAGGTCACTGACCCTGGACGCATTATCTCTATTTTTACGACACAGACACTCCCAATCCTGCTCGCCAGCTCTACCCAGTGGCCAACGAGGCAGATACAAAGAAGAGGAATTCTACACAAAAACCTCATAAAAGTGAACACCAAAAGTAGAATGCAACAAAACAAGACAATTAATTGTGGACTGTTAAACATCAGATCTTTGTCATCTAAGGCTGCATTAGTTAATGACTTAATAACAGACAATCAGATTGACTTATGTTGCCTCACTGAAACCTGGTTGCGACATGAAGAATATGTGACACTAAATGAAGCCACTCCACCCAGTCATATATTATACTCATGTTGCTAGAGTCACTGGTCGAGGAGGCGGAGTCGCAGCCATCTACGACTCAAGTCTTCTCATAAATACAAAATCAAAACAAAACTATAACTCTTTCGAAAGCCTGATTCTTAGTCTTTTGCACCCAACTTGGAAAACAATTCAGCCAATATTAATTGTCACAGTGTATCGGGTCCCAGGTCCTTATTCTGAATTAATATCTGAATTTTCAGAATTGTTATCAAGTTTAGTCCTTAAAACCGATAGTCATTATTGTGGGTGACTTTAATATTCACGTTGACGTTGAGAATAATAGCCTCAATATTGTTTTTACCTCATTATTAGATTCAATTGGTTTTATACAGAATGTACATCAACCAACCCACTGTTTCAACCACACCCTCGACCTTGTTCTAACATATGGTATTCAAATTGAGCATCTATCAGTCAGTGCTCATAACCCTGTTTTATCTGACCACTACTTATTCACTTTTGGTGTTCTGTTATTAGACTATAAGCCACTGCATAAGAATGATCCTGTTCATCATATATATGCTACCATTGGGCAATATCATAAGGAATAACTCCATCAATTTTCATTGTTATGCAGATGATACACAATTGTATCCATCAATTAAACCAATGTACAATTTCCATTAGTTAAACTGCAAGAATGCCTCACAGACATAAAGACATGGATGACCAGCAACTTTCTATTATTAAACTCCGACAAAACAGAAGTCATTATACTAGGCCCCCAGCACCTTCGGAACGAACTGTCCAACAACATAATTTATTCGGATGGTATTACCTTGACCTCCAGCACCACGGTGACAAATCTTGGTGTTATTTTTGACGAGGATTTGTCTTTTAAGTCCCATATAAAGCCAATTTCAAGGACTGCCTACTTCCCTCTACGGAATATTGCAAAAATCAGGCACATCGTAAATCACAACAATGCAGAAACACTAATCCATGCTTTTATCACCTCCAGGCTGGATTATTGCAATTCTCTTTTATCAGGCTGTCCAAACTCATCATTAAAGACCCTTCAATTCATACAAAATGCTGCAGCACGGGATTTAACAGGAACAAAGAAGATGGACCATATCACTCCTGTTTTAGCAGCATTGCACTGGCTACCAGTTAAGTCCAGGATTGATTTAAAAATACTTTTACTCACATACAAAGCGCTAAATGGTCTGGGACCATCCTACCTACAGGATCTTTTAATCTCCTATTGCCCCTCTAGGGCATTAAGATCCCAGAGTGCAGGTCTGTTGGTGGTTCCCAGAGTCCACAAAAAAAGGTCAGGTGCTAGAGCTTTCGGCTACCAAGCCCCGTTCCTCTGGAATCAACTTCCAGTGACGATTAGGGAGGCAGACAGTGTCCACACATTTAAGAGTAGGTTAAAGACTTTCCTCTTTAGTACAGCGTACAGTTAAGACTGGTTTTAAACCCCCTTGTATACATCCTCATGGACCCTTCGTTTTATGGAATTTTAATTATTGTACTCTAACTGTATTTGTGTCATTGTGTTATGTTCCTTTTTAAATTGGTATTTTCACATTGATCTTGTAAGATACGTTTGTTGTTTTTACATTGTTTTACATTGCCAATTGTGTTTGTTGACTTGTGAAGCCCTCTGAGACAAATAGGATTTGTGATTTTGGGCTATATAAATACACTTGAATTGAATACATGTATGTTTCAGTGGTATTATTTTGTAGCACAATTCCACTAGTTGCCTGGTCTTCTCACTCTGGGGCCCCTGGGTAATGATTAGAACATCAGCCAGATGTTACTGTGGGGGGTAAAAGTCAAGCTGTTAGTGCAGGTGAGTGTGAGACATCCATGTTTCCAGAGTTGATGGTGATGGATGACACCACTGGGGGAGACAGATAGGAGACTATATAGGGGTGGAGTTACAGTAGGTGTAGGTCAGTGTAGGTTAATGGGTGTGTAGAGCTAATGGCAGCCATTACAGAAAGATTACCATTTACTGTCCCAGGAGGATATTTGTTTCACAGCTGGTACACAACAAAAACACAAGTAGACATATATAGATACACACATTCCAACGAGGAGCACCCTGTTAAAAATGTCCAGTTGCGACAACAATAATATCACTTTAAAAACGTGTATACTTGTTTTTTGGAAATATTATGCTAAGAAATTAGCAAATGAGCCATTTAAATATTATTCAATAACTTGCAGACATTTCATTTTGCAAGGTGAATAGGGTAAAAACAAAAGATTATTACTAGATGTAGATAGAAATCCACTATTTCACTTCCCCAGTTGATTTCTTATATTAAGACATACATTTGTACAATGATAAAACGGAAAAGTAATACCTATGTCCAAATACAAAAGTTATATCTAATGATGCAAATGAAAAATCATCTAATGAAAACGTTTGATGAATGTAGGGGAACTCTACACTCATAGACAAAGGAAACAACTTTAGTAACAGATGATGCCCTCTGCATTTGTCACACACATGTACACAGCACACACAGTGAAATTTGACCTCTGAACTGGGACCTCTCCAAGTACTAGTCCATACTCACTACGTCTGTTCAGGGACTTGAACCGGCCACCCTCCGGTTCCTAAGCCAAGTCCCTACAGACAAAGGTCTTTCCTTTCTGCTTGTATTCAACTTTATGGAAGAAAGGGAAAAAAAGCCCAAACTCTCAAAATTGACCAGTTCATGAAAAAATGATGTGTTTGCCTGTAGTGCCTTGCCTTCATTTCGCTTAATTTGTCTAGCTGCTATTATCCATCAGTTGTCACAGAGATGGAGAAAAAGAAAGTGAAATCCGCACAAAGAGGATTACAGAGAAGAATAACAGTCTTCAATGTGGCCGTGGCGTAAAATCACTGGTGACGTGTTGTCTTATCAGTTTGTGTTACACTACCAGCCCTCACCCTCAGTGATGTCATTGAAGCTGTCTCCTTGGATACGGGTAGTGGAGCATCTGATTGGACAGTTAACCTCGGGGGCATCAGTGTGGACCGTCCTGCTGTTCCTCTTAGTGGGACTGATGGGAAATGTGCGCCAGAGTGACACGCTTTCATTTAGTCTGCGCGGCCGACAGTATAATCCTCATGCAAACACATTTTGTCTTTGCTCTTACGTGCCTGATAGACGATGAGCGGCATCTCTTTACTTTCTGTTTCACACTCTAGCACTTTCCCTGTTTTATTTATTATCCCTGCCTGTTTTTTTATTCAGTCACCTCTCTCAGTAGCAGTTCCTCTATATTCCAAAGTTCTATCTTCCATTATCTTTTTATTTCTTTGCATTTAGTGTTTGGACTTTCTTCCAGACTTCTTTCATTTTTTTCTTTCTCGCAATTGAGTCCACTAACTTGTGAGAAAAAGGTTTACTGATGTTATAAATCAAGTTAGAAGTAGGGTCTTAACATGTTCTCATATACATCCATACAACCGGACATACTTTGACCGACCTCTCTCTCCACTTTCTGTTTCTCATCTAGCACCCTCTTGTTTTTCTTTTCAGTCACATCTCATCAAACATCTCTCTCCTTTCCTCTTTTGTTCTGTCTTCCCTTGAACATCATCTTTTCTCCTGTTCTTCTTTGCTAATAAAAGTAGTGATTAAGACCACATTGATTACTGGGGTTATCAAATCAGTGAGAAGTAGGGTCATTTTCTCATAGACAATCTAACTTCCTTTGACTATGATTGGCCTCGCCCTCTGTTTTCTGTTTTTCTCTCTAGCACCCTCCTTTTATCTTTTATTTTTTCTGCCTTTATTTGTATTTGGTCACATCTTTCAACACATTCATTTACATTGTGTGTGTTTCTTAGTGTATGTGTGCGCTTGCGTCTCTAAATTACATGGTCTCGCACTGGTGGCCCTGATCTGTATTGAAATTCACCACGCACTGGTTCCACTGTTAAACTCCCATCTAGCGGTGACTCAAGCTCTATGGAGAATGTGATGAATGAGCCGGAAAAAACAATTCACATTTCAATATACAGCACGGCACCTCAAGTTCTCCAAGGTCAAGCCTTTTTAATTTGAACTGCATTACTGCTCATATTGGCTGTCAGCCTTTTCTCCTTGTAAAGGATATATCACTTATGGGATACACGATATTGGATTTTTGCCTGGATCCTATATTCTGATCATTCATAGCTCCTTTTGGCCGATTCCCCATGCCAATATACATATTTGGTAAATCGACCAAATTGCAGAGACTATCAAGTCTTTCCTGTAGTGGAATTAACTAGGGCTGCACATTTTTAAAACTCTCCTAATGTTGGACTGATATTGCATTTGCGATATGATTAACGATATTGGAGGGATTGATAATTTTTAGTGCTGTCAAAATTATCGTGTTAACGGCGGTAATTAATTTTTTGAATTAATTGCGTTAAAATATTTAACGCATTTAACGCATGTGCAGAATGGCCCGCCCAATACGTGCCACCAGTGGCAGCGCCAGGGTATGGCTGGGGTAGGCTACACCCATACCAAGAAATGGCTTAGCCCCACCATGAAAAATGATGTTAAAGTAAGCGAAATAAAGTCTGCCAACTCGCGCGGAGTAAATTCCACAGACAGCTGTTAGTAAGATTGATTTCAGCAGCCACGGTTTTGAAAACTTTTGTCACGTAGTGATCGTCTTCTCAATAGAACATCTTTGATAACGGCGTGGTGTTGTTGCAGGAAGTCCCGACGGAGAATACTTTTGCTGTAGTACGAGGTGCACATAACTGGTACGCAGGTTATGTGCGTAATCTGAAATGCGTACCGTCACTTGTGTCACAAAGCGCATTTGCGTACCGACGTACTTGTGAAGCTTTTCCAGAAGGCGGTTAGATCACCGGACGAGAGTCGGTCTCCGTGTGCACAGACAGGGCTGCTGTTAACGTCGGTCTGTACAACGGAATTGTGCCAAAACTACGCCAACCGGCTGCGGAGGGAGACTCCCCCCCCTTCACTGGAGAACTGCGCTAAAACAGCTGATCACAACGTTCACACTCTGTGGTCACGAAGTACTCCACTAGCCGCCGCCGCCGCCCCCCCCCCCTCTGTCGACTTTCCTGAAGTACTCCCCCGTTGATAGAAATCAACACGTAATGAATTAAGACCCCACGGTTTGATGATTGATAGGTGTGTGGGTTGTCTTTCATTTTGACACGCAGAAAAATGTTTTAATAAACATAGATACTGTATGTTAAATGGATATATCCGCCTTCTTTCATTTATCTTTCCATTCCCACAAAAATATACATCAATAAATGGCATATTTTGGACATAGTTCGAATGGTGATTAATCATGATTGATTAATTTTAAAGCTGTGATTAATCTGATTAAAACTTTTAATCGTTTGACAGCCCTAATAATTTTACAATGGTCAAGGTGGAGAAACTATCCTTTGCACAAAAACCTATATATCAAACTACAGGAAAGGGTAAACCCCAAAAATCATAATAGGGCCCCTTTACATTTCGGTTGGTTGTGCAGCCCTAGATATAACATATGAATTCCTACTTATATCGTAAAGCCCCACCGGCAGATACAGATATAAATACATTGCTTTCAGATTGTACTTTATTGGAGGCAGATACATATATTTCTTTGATCAGTGGCACACATATCAGTCTCGGTATTACCAGCATTTCTATCCAATGCATTGTGTTATGGCCCAGACCTTTTTGAGTATTTGTGGATCTCATTCCATACCACTCGGTGACCACAATATTGCTTCAGCAAAGCGGTTATTGCCCCTCTATCTGAGCCGGATCAGAATGGAGGTATCATTGTATTAGTGCACTATTGGAATAGATTGGAAGGGATTGTGTTTTCTTTAGAGCAATTGAGATAGCTGAAAGGACAATCGTAAACAATGCAACCCTCAATCATTCTGCCTTGGTGGTGTTTTATAACGGTATGATCCAATACTTCAGAAGGTATTCACATCAGATTTTGTTTTAACTCGACCCGCCTGAAATAATCTCAAAGTTTACTCGAGGCTCCTATTGCCCTTTGCATGTCTGTTTAGTTTCCAAGTGAAGACTCTAAATTTGGCTGCACAGACAGACCCACCTGTTGCAGTACTGTAGCAGATGTATGAGCTATTTTAATGCTTTGAAAATGTCTGTGATGTGAGAAGAGGATACAGCGGAGCAGAATTATACATCATAATCCTGTTGATGAGAATGATTGTCAAGCCTGTCATTGTACAGTGAAAGCCTTTTGCCTCAGTCCTGTGGGTAATTACCATAATTAAACTAATTAATGACACATAGGATTATGTTGCTTAAAATAGTGTTCATTATTGCCACGATGCAGGCATATTTGCCTTTGATAAATACCTGTACATAACCTTGAAATAAAGTTAACATACACGTGACCAGCACAAATGGATATGGAAGTCACCAACAACAGTTATGAAACATTTGTCTAACAAGAATGTAACATAACATTGCAAACAGAGAACTCTCCCTTCCTTCCTAACACCCAATTCAATTTGTTTTGCATAACCGTTCAACCAGAAAACTGATAAGAAATGAAGTGTATTGTATTCCATAATAAATCAAACAAATGCTGTAAAATAAATGATTTCCTTCCTTAAATATTATGCTTTAATGTTGAGTCCAATGGAAGTGTTTTAGGTAGGGGGAGAGAAACTCCCTCTGGAGGGAACACAGGGATGTTAGCCTTTGCAGACCATTTACATGCACACAAACCTATAGAACACACTACAGGAAAGGGAAACCCCATAAAGCGTAATGGGCCTCCTTGAAACGACCTTCTAGTATCAACACCGCTCAATTGGAGCAAACTGGTACCAAAAAAGCGCCGGGTACAATCTAAAACTTTAGCAAATGGAAAACAAAAAACAGATATGCCAAACCCTGCAGTTTAATTGTGTTAATAATACTGCTGATTTATATGGTTGTTCAATGCTGATGAAGAGGTCACATTATTCAGGGCCCTCAGGTGCTAGCTAAATCAGCTCATGCTTTGTTGGTTCTGTTTCTGTGTGGTTTATTTGGTTGCCATAGTCACATAACGAGGTGTTGCAGCAATTTGGAACACACTCGTTCATCAACCAGACAGCAGCAGTCTTATTCATTCGTCTTTTGTTTTCATGTTTACATTGGGAACTCTATATGTTATCTGAAAAACCCTTAAGTGGTGTGAGGACTCATTAGCATCTTATATACACGGTATGTATGAGGCTTAAACATACCTTATCATGCACACAAGTTCTTACTTCATTACCGTTAAGTACATTGTTTACCTTCCCACAGGCGGGTTCCTTTGAGGATATAGATTATACTGACAGGAACAATACCTATTCTGTTCACTGAGACAGAACCATTCATGCTGAGCTTTTGCCGAAGACTCGGTAAGCCAGCCAGTGTGATCAAACATCTCTTTGATCAAAATTCCCACTAACTGTAAGGACAGATTCCTTTCAGCTCTCTGACCAATTTGTGCATTATTAGAATAAAACACAATCCCAATGCTTGCTTGATATGAAAGACTGGTGTTTGAAACTTTAATGAAGCACATCATTATGGCTATGTTCACTTGCCCTGATCTGTCGGAAATAATTTGAGCTAAACAGCACTGTGGAAACAAGATCTCATTAGTTCTTGCATTCATATCGGGCTCACCAGTGTGTGTTGCATGTAAACCTGCCCAAGGCTTCCCAACTAAACTCAGCTATTTCTGGCAGTTCCACTCATAATACATAAACGTACAAAGCACAATAGAAGTGTGTGGTATATGAGAATTATGGAAATGGCCAATGATCCTGTTCAGGCTAGATATATACAATAACATATTCTACAACATTGGTTGAATCTTCCTTTCAGTGCAACTCAACATTTTGCATACAAAGGTGTCCAAATGGATTGAATGTCCTAAATCCTGAAAAAACCCATAGGTGAACTTTGAGGAATAGAAACCCTCACACAATACACAAGAAATAGGGAACTTTGGGATTTTAGCCTTTGCAGACTATCTGGAAAAGCCCCAAATTCATAATAGGGCCCCTTTTAAATACTAGAATGGCACTTACAGTATGGTGCATTTCCACTACAGCGCAGAGCGCGGTTTAAGCGTGCCGTGCCTGGCCCGTTTTTTGGTTTTGTTTCCACTAGGCGTAGTACCGGCTAGCGGGTACTATTTCACAGTTTTTCTGGCCCCATAAAATCGAGGTTCTTATGGCGCGTTTCCACTGCAGCGGGTAGCCCCGTTTAAGCGTTCTTAACCGTCCTCAAGCGGCCAGGCCGGTTTTTGGTGGCGTTTCCATATGGCCTAGTACCGGCCAGCGGGTACTTTTTCCCTCTTTTTCCGGCCTCATCAAATCGTGGTTCCCTCAGACCAGGGCCAGGGCTAAACTAGTGACGTCAACACTCTCGACTGCTGATTGGCCAGAGAGAATCGTCACAAGATTGCGCGCGAGTTCATCCCTAGCGTCGCATATATATCTAGAAGCAAGCTTGCAGCATTTTTATACACAGCATTTTGTAAACGGATGAGCTACAAAAATGGCTACTTCTAAGAAAAGCACACCGTGGTCGACCGAGGAGGTGACAACGTTCCTACATCTCATTGGGGATGATACAATCCAGCGGGAGCTCGACGGAACAACTCGAAATGTGAACAAAAACAAAGCCGATCGCCCCGCCTACACTGCTTCGCTACCCCAGGTCCTAAACTGTGATGGAAATGCGCCACGGCCTGGGCCGGCCAGCGAGGCAGCCCGAGGCCAGAGCGAGGACGCTTAGGGACGCTTAAACGGGGCTACCCCGCTGCAGTGGAAACGCGCCATTAGTGGGCCAACAACCAGGCTGAGTCGGGCTGAGTATGCTAAACTAGAGAGAGAATCGCTGGCAAGGGGGCTACAACTACAACAAGATGAACATATTTGACCGTGATTTAATTGTAATACACGTTTCAAAATGATGCCGAAGTAACAATACTGATACCGGTTAGTAAAAACCATGAATTCATGCTTTGACAAGTCTGCAGACAGACGGCAGGCGAAAAACCTTTTAAAATGCGTGTTGTCTGAATGGAGATTGGCTAAGCTAACGTTGGATATGCTCCGACCTTCCACACTCACAACAACGGCCTACAGACATAAATAAACCAGCGACTGTATTCTCCATGACACAGGCAGTCTGTGGTTTGTACTTGTTTAACTTTTGTCTAGTTTCTGAACAGATATGAGGAGCTGTGAGCTCTGAGTGCTAAGAGCTAACGGCTGATGTTGTTTTTCTGTGGTTCGCATTGAAGATGACGTCTGTAAAGGATGCAGCATAAAGTGAGCCTGGCCTAACAAGGCCGTACTAAGCCGAGCGAGGCCCTGCAATGGAAATGCGCCATTAGAGAACACCTACCTCGGCCAACTGGACACTGCTTAGATTGTTAAATGTTCCCAATTTGGGAAGGTGTTACGCTGACTTTGGTTTGTATTTAAGGTTTAAATTGTGAAGTGAAAACATGGTCACTCCAAAGAATCTGCGTTATATTTTATTCTTCATAGCATTTAAACATTAGCATTTCCCTATTTTTGCTTCATTTTTACAATTAATCATATAAATGCAAAACAAATGCCTCATTTTGCATTCTTGAACATCATGCTTTTGTCCAACACATTCCGTACGTCATATGTTAAGGGGCTGGACATTTCCGACATCTCCAAGCCGTTGACCAATAACAACGGAGTCGGCTGACCAATCAGAGCAGAACAAACTACATCACAGTCAGATGGCCGAGCATAACCACTGCTAAGCTTGAGGCTGATTTGTGTTGCTGTGATGACGTTTAATAACGGCTGTTTGCAAGCCACAAGTAAGTAAACAAAGCAGTCCAAAGGAGGCGTTTCTGCCATGGGAAAAAATATCCCCCTGGTTGGAATTTTATATAATCAGGGGTGCACATAACTTGTTTGCCCTGGTTCTCAAAGGAGCACCTGGAGATGTTGCTTGGTGCTCATCCTTAAAATGAAATACACCGTAACTTTTGAGGGGGTGTTGACTTTATTTGCCAGACACACGGCACTGAACACACACATGCAGTGGTGAACACAGAACACACATGCAGAGGTGAACACAGAACACACATGCAGAGGTGAACACAAGACAACATTAGCACGACCAGTAATCCTACAAGCTGTCATCACTACCCTCCTGACTGTTCTCCTCACTGTCTTCCTCTCTGTCAGACATGGTAGCTGGTGATGTAGGCCTACTACTTCCTCTCTGGTTGAGTCTGTGATTAGCTGCTTGCATCCACAAGTCAACAGCTGGGTTTGGGTCGAAAGTCTCTGTTGTCATCTTAGACAAGTGGATGTAATCAAATAAGTATGTGAACATAACCAATAACCTACCATAGCCAATACCAAATGAATGTAACTTATTTTATTTATGTTGTTCATTCATATCTTATTTTACCTTAACATTTATTTATTTTTGCATTTTTTTTTATCTCTCCAGTTTTAAAGGATGTTTTTGGTCACTGTCCTATAGTATACATTGGAATGATTTCAAACTTGTTTATCCCAATAATTATAAAGGAGTGCCTTGGAAATATGTGTTTACATAAATTGTGACCAAACTGTTTGAACTTAGACTAAAGTGAACTATCTAAACACTCAAGAGTCCTTTACCTCACTGAGCTGTAGTATCAGCCTCTCAGTCTGACTGGAGAGGACTCTCCCTCCACATTATTGTAGAAACATCTTCTTCTTATATATATATCACCAGATTCCAATAACAACACCAGGCGGTGCGCCCTTCTCTCTCTCCCTCGCTCACTCGCACTTTGGCTGTGAGCTGCGGGCGCCAGATAAGCCAACATCCCCCATTTTCATCACTTACAGCGCCCATCGTACAGGGCAAATGAAACGTGTAACCGGGGTGAAAAGGGTGTTACATTTACCTAATTATGAATGTTGTTACATCAAGGCCGAAAATTAGGATGAGCCCCAACGGTCAAAAATGGTTTTTTCCCTCCCAGAACTGCCAGCGCAGCGCCTCCCCAGATCTGGCGCCCTAGGCGAACATCTATAATGCCAGTGTTACGTGCCGACCCTGAGTTCATATGCAACTCGCAAATATCTTTCTCTCTCTCTCCTCTCTCCTCTCTTTTCTCTTCTCCCTTCTCTCTCTTCTCCCTCTCCCTCTCTCAATTTTGGTACGCAAATACGCCTTTTTTCAAATGACACGGTGCTCTTTTTTTGGCGGAGGTGCGCATGCGCACCTGCGCACAGTGCTTGAATTGGAATGAAAAAGGTGCCAGTACTCTAAAATCAGCAACTTTTTCAAGTCAATTTTATATATACAGCCCACAAACAAGAATTTGGCTACTATAATGCTGGTGGGTTTGTCTCTTTACTACTGTATATTTTAGAAAGGTTCACTGTACTTAACATTTTTTATGATAGGCAGCGGATATGGCTAAAGCTCAGTAAGGTCAATATTAACTGAAAATATAGCAATCAAAGTCTAGATCTTCTGCTGAAGACACATGAAGCAGAGACCTTTCAGGTGAGAGCCCCTCTGGTGGTGTTCAACATTAATGACAAGGAAAAAAAGCTCTGGTCAGAAGCATTTTTTATAAAAAGCTTTAACAAAATTAAGTATTTCTGTACATTTTGAATGCAATCTAACTTTCCAACTCAGAAAACGAAAAACGAAAAAGTGCCAAAAGTCTTCTCACATGGCTGAGCTGCTTTGCAATATACTTCACCACTGAAGAATACAAATATGTATAAAGTAAACTATGATGCAATCTAACTTTCCAACTCAGAAAAATGATAAAGAGCATGAACGAAGAACATGTAAAAACAAATGCAAAATTTGCACAATCTAAAATGAGAAACTGTAACTGCAAGTAACAAAGTCTGAGCCATGGTAAAGAGTTACATTGAACACCAAGCTGATCAGATAACTCCCTGGTTGGTCTGAAGTCCTTCTATCTCCAGGATCTGTACAAATCGGCACATTATGCCAAAAGTCTTCTCACTGGGTGAGCTGCTTTGCAATATACTTCACATTGTTAGAAAAGGCTCCAGAAGGCCTTGGGGACATCAGCATCAGGGGCTGGAGCTGGACAGGCTCTTTCATCAGCACTTCTCCTTCCCTTTGCCAGCCAGGACCTCACATACTGTTCCGGATTGAACTGTCCTAGTGATGGTCCATTACATTTAATGAAAACCAGGCTGGACAGTCGGCTGACAGAGAGAGCATTCCTTTTTGCAGTAAGGATATCGTTCATGCAGCTGAATGCCCGCTCACACTCACTAGTGGAGACAGCGATGGTTCGGACTGCTTTCAGTAGAGGCTCCATGGCAGCAGGTGTACGGGATGCCCTGGTTTCCTTGTATTCGCGAAAGCCCTGAACAGTCTCTCTTCTGTCCACTTTCAGCACTTCGCACAAACGTAGCACCTCTACGTCCCCATACTGTACGTCTAACTCCTCTTCAGGCCAACTTCCAGGATGGATAACTTTCATGTCCTGGATTAGCTGATTGTCCCGGGCCTCCCGGCCATGTAATGGGATTTATCTTGTGCTGACATGAGAGGAGGTTGTGGAAGTCATTCTGTGTCTCAGATTCTCTACCATACTGCGGAAAAACTGACCTGCATGAATCTGTACAAGCCTGCCATTCTCACGCAGGGCAACACCCTTGAAGGACTTCTCAGCTAGAGCTGTATGAACTGTAGTCATGTGTGGGCCAGGCATGGTGACCATGGATTCAAAAACTCGTATTTCTCGAGTTAAGAGCCTATCTGCTGTAGGCAGTGTCATCTCTCTTTTTTGGAGTTGCCGAGAGAGGTCGCTGAGCTCTGTGAGCGCATCGTACATCAGTCCCAGATTGCTGACAAACGTTGCAGATGTGAGCACATCATCCAGGCCCTTGTACTTTGCTCTGTCTCTGGAATCCCTGCTCGTGTCGTTTGCAGCATTTGTGAAGTGATCATGAAGCACTCAGTAGTTTTCCCAGACTGCTCTGACGCTCCTTTCACTTGAAGCCACCCAGCGGATGGACAAAACACGCCCTATCACCAGGAGACGCTGTCCGACTGCTTGCGCACACTGCGCTAACTGCCTCTGATTTTTGGGGGAGGCATGGAACAAGGAATAGAGTTTGTCAAAAAAGATCTGGAAATGATTGAGCCCTGAGACCTCCTTGACCACATCCCCAACTGCCAGCTCTAGACGATGATTGGAGCAGTGCCACACAAACAGGCTTGGGAATTTACTACACAACTGGGTAGCAACGCCTGTTCTCTTCCCTAGCATGACTGAAGCACCATCACATGCAAAAGAAACGAAACACTGACCTAAAAAGTCCTCGTTAAAATCTCTTCCAAGACACTCCATTAACGCCTTTGTGATGTCATCAGCCGTTGTTCCATCCAACTCGATCAGCTCCCAAAAAAACGTTTCGGGCTCAGCATCAGCTAATGCTGAGCGTAGACACACAACAAGCACCGTTTTACCACTAATAGTGGTAGATTCATCGACCAAAACACAGAGTTTTCTTTGGTTTTCTGTAATGTCTTTTGCCATTTTTTTCTTCAGCTCATGAGCTATGTGGTCGATGATTTCGCCACAGGTTTTATTGGAGTGCAAAACCCTGCCCACGTTCAGCCCATTCAGTTTCTGTACATTCAAATCAATTGGCATGTCTGTGAATGGCCGGCTATGTTTGCCAATTTGATATGCCGTTCGAAAAACTCTGATAGTGGTGTCTAATTCAGATGTATGCATAGACTGCACTTGATGTTGAATAGTTTCACGTGAAGCAGATGTAAGGATGTCAGCAGCTTTTACATGGGCTTGTGATTCTTTATGTTCTTTGATTTTTTTTCTCAGGCTAGCTTGTTGTTTGCCCTTGTCAACACCGAAATGAGACACTGCACACTCACCCCATTCAGTTGACAGTTTCAGTCCTTGTCCAGTGTGTATTCCCAAATATTTGACATCTCTGCATATCCGACATCCTAGCTTCTTATCTTTAAGAAGGAGCCATGCATTGGTCTTGCAAAAATATTGCACCTGGTCCGTTGTGCAGCAGTCAGGTGCATCGCTTTGCCCGGTGTTGGTGGTGGCAGTTGCGCCAGCAGCAGCTAACGTTAGAGGCTCTGGAGGAGGCGGCGGAGCTAGTGCTAATGCTAATGCACTAGAACTTGGAGCAGGAGGATCAACCAAAGAAAGCTCCCCATCAGACACAATTTCCAACACAGGCACAGCAATCTCTGTATTTGAAGTTTCTTCCGGCGACAACCGCTGTCTTTTTGCACTTTTATTAATCCACGCTAACATTTTAGAAATGCTAATTTGTGACGTGACTTGCTTTCCTTCTCTCGGGGGCGTGCCTGCTCTGTTCTATCACTCTACATAGCCACCCACTGGGTGGGAGTTGCACTGCATAAACACAACACACGTGCATCTAGGTATGTAAATTGTAAAGCATTAAAACATGGTTTTACTAACAGTTTTCAGTATGTTGTTACTTCGGCATTATTATTATTATTATTATTTTGAAACGTGTATTACTATTAAATCACGGTCAAATAGGTTAATTTTGACATAGTCGTTTCCACCACAGTATTTACATGGAGAAGATAAGCCCCGCCCCCTCTCCAGCACGTTCTGTTTGAATGACAGGAGTAAACAGCTGACAGCCGCTGTGAAACTCCAGCGGTTAGAGCGATGAGAATGTCCGTTCGGCACCTCATGACGCATCTACTGAGTACCGGGCGTCTGTATATATATATATATGGATGTATAATAAGAACGGCGGGAGAGTGTTGAGTACTGGCACGGTGCATGAGTACCGGAGTACCGCCAGCATGCCGGTACTGAGCAAGAAGTGCCGGTACTCCATGGGTCAGAACCAGAAGTGCCGGTACTGCGTACCGGTGAGTACCGGCCCAATTCCAGCACTGCCTGCGCACCAGTTATGTGCAGCCCTGTATATAACGCACTACAAGAAAGGGAAAACCCTAAAAAATAAAATAGGGCCTCTTGAGGGACGCCTTGAAGTGTGCAACGTGAAATCTGCTTCCTGAATTCCCCCAAATCCTAACCCTCCAAATCCGCCAGTATGACACTGTTCCCGAGCCCCCTTCATGATAAATGACTTATCAGTCAGCCATCATGCTACATTGAGCAGAAATTGGAAAACGACAGTAAAGGAGCAGAGAAATTGAAAGCGTAGGAAATCTCACAGGAGTAATGAACCGAGGGAGGAGGATGTGCGAGGGGGGATCCAGAACACAAAGTCAGACTTAAATTATGAATGACACGCAGCATCAAACTTTCAGACTGAATCTGTGATGCAGCTCCAGCAGGGATGGAGGAGGAGAGGGCAAAGTGAAAAGCTGTCTCAAACTATGTTGGTTTTGGGGTTGACTTGCCGTGTTGCTCAGCTCTTTAGAAAACAAGCCTTGACGATGATATAGCCGAGAGGAAATTAAAAGGCTTTTAATTATGCACAGCGAAGCATCCGCTGTGATCCCGCGGCTTTCTCAACGCACTTCACAGTTTCTGCATGAAGAAGCTCTCCTGCTCCGAGCCGTGGGAAGAGAGACGTAAACAAACTTGACCTTTTAGTGGAGTAAAATGTCTAAAGAGGTTGGTGCACATCCTGCTCAGAGAGAGATGTGCTGGCATGATTTAGTCATGAAGAGTCAACTGATATTATGTCTTAACTCTGCACGTCTAACATCATATTTCAGGTGTTATTTTATCCGATGCTTAACCCGCACAGATGTTATATTATATCCTCTGCATTAACATAAATAATGTAATTATCACATCAACAGAGAGGTGCAGAGCCGGACTGGGACAATAAGTCAGACCGGGAATTATACACCCAGCCAGGCCACTACCAGTTTTCTTTTGTGCCATTTTTCTGGATTTATTTGTGAATATTTACAGCGTTGCTGCCCGTAGTGATAGCCCTCTAGTTTAAATCTACTACCCCAGAATAAACATATGGACATGGGTTACTATTTAAAAAAAATGTGCAAATTTATTTTGGAACCTATCCATGTGAACATATTTTAAGTATACATTTAAATAATCATAAAATCATAAGAACATGGCCATAACCAATAACATACCATATCCAATATTTAAAAACACTGAAACTTGTTTATTTATTTGTTTTTGGTTCATTTATAGTTGTGAGTGTGTCTGTGCTCCTGAACCAGCCTCACCCGTCTCCCTCCTCTCCCTCCTCTCCCCCCTGCTCCTCTTTGAGGCAGCAGCAAAGACTAGTTTTAGCTCTCAACAAGTTTATAAAGTTTATCCTACCTTTTTTCACCTAGTTAACATTTTATTTTTTATTATTCATGCATATTTTACTAATCACTCCCCCTTCAAATGGAAATATGTGTTTACATAAATGGTGACCAAACCGTTTGAGACCCACAGAGAACTTAGACTAAGTTAACTATCTAAACACTTTACCTCACCTGAGCTGTAGTTATCAGTCTCTCAGTCTGACAGCAGAGGACTCTCCTCCACCTTGTTGCCAGCTCATTATATCCGTTAGCGTAGCTAGCTAGCACCAGATGCTAACAACAACAATACACATAACCGGTGCGCACGCTTTCTCTCTCGCTCGCTCGCGCGGCGCCACACATACACACACCCTCCCGAGCTTGAATGACAAACAAAGACCAATCGAGGGCTTTAGTGTATGATCTGTATGAAAGTGTTCATGTCGGCAGGCCACATCATGTAGACAGCCAGTCACCCTCTGTGAGGCAGAGTCAGACCCACATGTGTGAAGCGTTGCGTTCACAATACATACATAAAACAAAAAAATCCTCAGGCCAGCAGGCCACTTAACAGGCCAGGCCATCAGGAAACCTCCCGGTCCTCCCGATGGCCAGTCCGGACTCCTCCTCCTTTTCTTTCTTTCTTTTCAACATGTATATTTTCTACTTTCTTATTTATTTCTTGTCTTTTCATTTGTATTGTACAATGCCATGTCTTTTTATGCTGCTGCAACACAAACATTTCCCAAATTGGGATCAATAAAGTTCTATTTGATCTCTCTCTCTTATCTCTTCTTGTTGCTGTCGTTGGCTGTCAAGTTGGAATGAATGTGCAATAACACGTCATTTAATTTCAGCATCCAATGATGCAGCCTAATCCTAAATTAACGTTGCATTGTAAAATGTTGACATGGTTCATTTATTTTGTGGCGCTTCTGTTACCTCACTTGACTGTCTGAAGGAAATAAAGTTAGCTTTCAGGTCAGGCGAAGGACTAATTCCAGACAGTTTTATCTTTTGGATAACGACACACACTTTCTTTCCTCTGAGGAATTAATGGCCTTGCATTTAATTGTAAAGGGTGTTAGAGTGAAAGGGGAGCTGACGAGTGTACTTTCACACCTCCCAACACCTTTCAAATTGCCGCGTGAAGTGGACTTTACACGCTTTTGGACAATCTGGAAAGCACAATGTTTTTAGACTATTGACCATAAGCAAATGTAGCTGTTAGTCATTTATTTCACCATCATTTAAGCTCCAGTTGTGGATTCATTATACCAAAATGCTCTGACATACAATATTCTGTATGAATAACTGTGTAGTTATATTATATTTAGTCACAGAAAATGTCTAGCTAAACTCTGTTATGTCAAAAGATGCTGACACAGAACACTGCCTTTTCCTGGGTATTTGTGTTCAGCAAAGTTCTCTTTCTGGCAAAGATAGATTATAGTTTCACATGGAGGGAGATTTAATCGTTTGGCCTCTCAGTTTGACAATGGGACTGTAGAGAACGTTAAGACTTTTAAAGATGCCCTATGGTGCTTTTTGGGGTTTTCCCTTTCCTGTAGTGTTTTATAGGTTTTTCTCTATAAATGGTCCGTCTACAGGCTGAGATCCCAAAGTTCCCTTCAGAGGGAGTTTCTCTCCCACACACTGCCTGACATTTTGTTTAGTTTTAAGTGACATCACTATGTAACCCCTGTGCTTCTGTTGGCTAGCGCTCACCAATCAGAACAGAGCCAGCCAGCTAACCAATCAGAGCAGCAGGGCTCTGGTTTCAGACAGAGGGTGAAAAGAGGTGCTGCAGCACAGGCAGTATGAGAACAATAAAGAGCTTTTTGAACATTAAAGCATGGAGACATGTCCCAGTAGAGACACTACATACTGCCACCTGGACATGTGCACAATATGTCATCTTTAATGAAAGAGCCCCAAGAGTTCATCATCAGTACTGAACAATCTTCATTGCTTTCTTTTGTTGCAACTCACAGTTGGAAACGTTTTCTCACCCATAGAGTAAATATCCATTTAATATACTACATGCCAAACCCAACTTCATCTTTCTAACTCATACCCGAATATTCCAACTCAACAACAAATCTTAACACAATGTTGCACAAAACCTAAAAAGCTTAGGGACATGGAGTAACTTGGAAAGTGATAATGTGTAGCCATTTGTTTTTCTCTGTAATTCAATGTACCATATCTTCAATTTTATTGACCAAAGTATGCAATGCTGAACATGAACGGATTCTTAAAAGAAGTTGGACCTGTAACTTTTTCCTCAGTACAAGAGGTGATTGCATCACATAACTTTTAACTTCAAACAAATTGCTTGATGGATTATTGAAGAGCGTCTGGAAACTCTCCTCTACACCTCTCCAATGTTGGAATTGGCAGGGTGTTAAATTCACTCTCAAGCTGTCTTTTTCATTATTCATGCATTACGTCTTTATGCATACAACCAATGCACATCTGTGAATGCCTTTTGATGAAACACTGTCCAAAACTGAGCCCCTTTTATTTCCATTTCCCTTAATAACTGCTAACTTCAGTTCTGAAGCCATACGAATGGACAGCTAGGTTTTATGAAACCCTGGCCTGAAATCAAAAGGAGCAGTCACTGTCCCGAACGTGTTCTACCACATTGTGTGTCCCATACAAAAGTATTGGCTTCACTTTTTTACTGAGAAGCATGTTTTATCTTTAAAAACATGGCAGGCATATTAACATATAGTCAATACCCAAGAGCTTCGTATGGTGGCTACTGTAACTATTGGCAGAGTTAGTTCAAAAAGTGTTTTATCAGTAGGCCTACATTTGAAATGTCCAGTGTGCATCTGGACCCGGTGACGACATTACCTATTGACGCAGCAACCACTGTAAGTTATATTCTTGTTTAATTAGACTTCTCTGTTTCATTTATTCGACTCTGTATAATTGTTACTGTAGCTTAAATGGCTAAATCGCGTTTGAGAGATTTTAAATCTCAGATCTGCTCAGGCGAAACCTGCTTTACAGGTCTCAGCACTCAAGCCTGCATTAATATAGGCACGGCCAGTCTATTGTCGCCCATCAGCTGTAGATAGTTAACTAATTAGAGGGCCGTGGCCCTACAGCTGTGAGAACTGAGCAATCAGGCGTCCATTTCGGGTAGCTCTTTCCTGGAGCGTCAGCTTCAGCGTCAGACAGCCGAAGACTGACAAAGACATTGGAGTCCTGCGGGAGTCAAAGACTGACAAAGACATTGGAGTCCTGCGGGAGTCAAAGACTGCAAAGACATTGGAGTCCTGCGGGAGTCACGAGGGAGGCAAAGAGGAGGCAAATCCTACTCTGATTGAGCTGGTGTCTTATTTCTCTTTTCTTTAGTTTTCTAGCCCCTCATGCTATAATCATGTGTATTTTCTCCATTCCTGTTCATGTGTCTTCTCGCAATTATCACTGGCCCCGTGTATCTCCTAATCGATATAACCGGCCTGCTCTCGTCTATCCCACGTGCTCCACTGAGATCCAACATCTAGTTTCTGGTGGCCTGTGGAACTGCCAGTCAGCTGTTCCTAAGGCTGACTTCATCTCTGGCTACGCCTCCCTGCAGTCTCTGGATTTCCTTGCTCTCACTGAGACCTGGATTACTCCATCCAACACATCCACCCCAGCAGCTCTCTCCACTGCATATTCCTTCTCCCATACACCCAGACCCACTGGCAGAGGAGGTGGCACTGGTCTCCTGCTCTCTCCCAAATGGAGCTTTTCCCTCTTCAAGCTACCTAACTTCACTCCTTCCACCTTTGAATTCCATGCCGTCACAGTAACCCATCCTATACAGTTAACCATTGTTGTTCTCTACCATCCACCAGGCGCCGTGGGGGACTTCTTGGAGGAATTAGATAATCTCCTCTCACTCATCCCTGAAACTGGCCCTCCCGCTGTACTTCTCGGAGACTTCAACCTCCAGACAGGGAAGATAGACAAACTAACATCTCTGTTAACCGCCTTTGCTTTCTCACTGTCTCCGTCCCCACCGACTCATAAAGCTGGCAATGTCCTTGATCTCATATTCTCAAGGAACTGCGCTACTTCTAACCTCTCTGTAAACCCGCTCCACACATCCGATCACTTCTTCATTTCATTCTCTCTATCCCTTTCCAAACATAACAAACTAATCTCTTCCCATCCTGCACTTGTCCGCCGTAACCTTCGCTCCCTCTCCCCCTCTACCTTTGCCTCGTCGGTGCTCTCAGCCCTCCCTTCCTCTGATTCGTTCCATCTCCTGCCTCCAAACTCTGCTGCAGAAACTCTCCTCTCTACTCTCTCATCCACTCTGGACTCGCTCTGTCCTCTCACATCTCGGCAGGCTCGTCAGTCCCCTCCTGCTCCCTGGCTAAATGATGCACTGCGTGCTAATAGAACCGTCCTTCGGGCAGCAGAGCGGAAATGGTGGAAATCCAAACACCGTGACGACCTCCTAACCTATCAAGCTCTCCTCTCCTCTTTCTCTGCTTCGATCTCTCAGGCAAAAAGCACTTTCTTTCAAGATAAGATCCAATCTTCCTATTCCAATCCTAAAAAACTATTTTCCATCTTCTCCACCCTCTTGGACCCTCCAAAAGCTCCTCCCCCCTCCTCACTTCTGTCAAGCGACTTTGTTACCCACTTTGAAAAAAAGGTTGATGATATTCGCTCTTCTTTTTCTGACTCACCTTTACTCACCGCTGGGTCACCAGACCCTCCTTCCACCAACACACTTACCTCCTTTTCCCCTCTCTCTCCAAGTGAGGTTCTTACCCTCATTACCTCTGCCCGCCCTACCACCTGTCCTCTGGACCCTATCCCTTCAAACCTCCTTCAGACTATCGCTCCTGATATTCTACCGTTTCTCACCCACTTCATCAACACTTCTCTAACTTCTGGTCACTTTCCAAACAGTCTCAAGGAGGCAAGAGTAAATCCTCTCCTAAAGAAACCCACTCTCAACCCGTCTGATGTTATAAACTACAGGCCTGTCTCTCTCCTCCCGTTCCTGTGAACACTTGAACGCGCTGTCTTTAAACAACTCTCCTGTTATCTCAATCAGAACAACCTTCTGGATCCGCACCAGTCTGGTTTCAAGGCAGGTCACTCCACAGAAACTGCTCTCATTGCTGTCACGGAGGAACTGCACACTGCCAAAACTGCATCCTTCTCCTCTGTCATCATCTCCCTGTACACAAACTCGCCCGGATCAGTCATTAGCCCGCATGGTTTTTCATACCACTGCTACGCTGATGACACCCAATTAATTCTGTCCTTTCCCCGCTCAGAGACCCAGGTCGTCGCACGCATCTCTGCTTGTCTAGCTGACATCTCTCAGTGGATGTCTGCTCACCACCTCAAGCTCAACCTTGACAAGACTGAGCTGCTCTTCCTTCCGGGAAAAGATTGTCCCACTCTTGACCTAACAATCAACATTGGCACCTCAGTTGTTTCCCCGACTCAGACTGCAAGGAATCTGGGTGTGACCCTAGATAACAACCTGTCCTTCACTGCAAACATCGCTGCTACAACCCGTTGCTGCAGATACACGCTTTACAACATCAGGAAGATACGTCCCCAGCTGACTCAGAAAGCGACTCAGGTTCTGGTCCAGGCTCTCGTCATCTCACGCCTAGACTACTGCAACTCCCTCCTGGCTGGTCTACCTGCATGTGCCATCCGACCTCTGCAGCTCACCCAGAATGCAGCGGCTCGTCTGGTCTTCAACCTTCCTAAATTCTCCCACACCACTCCGCTCCTCCGCTCCCTTCACTGGCTTCCGGTAACTGCTAGAATCCACTTCAAGACACTGGTACTTGCTTACCATGCTGTGAATGGATCTGGCCCTTCCTACATCCAGGACATGGTTAAACCGTACACCCCAGCGCGTGCACTACGCTCTGCATCAGCCAAACGACTCGTTGCGCCCTCGCTGCGAAGGGGACCCAAGTTCCCATCGGCGAAAACACGTGGGTTTGCTGTCCTGGCTCCAAGATGGTGGAATGAGCTCCCCATTGACATCAGGACGGCAGAAAGCTTGCACATCTTCCGGCGCAAACTGAAAACTCATCTCTTTCGACTCCACTTCGAGCGTTAGAACTATTAACGAAGCACTTTTATACTAATAAAGGACTGGCTTATCTAAAGCCAGTTGAGTAGCACTTGAAATGTTTGGCTCTATGAAACCTGATGTACTTATATGATTCTGTTTTCTTCAAGGTTGTGTCTTCCTGGTCGAATGTACTTATTGTAAGTCGCTTTGGATAAAAGCGTCAGCTAAATGCAATGTAATGTAATGAAATGACTAGGTTAGCTACGTTAGCTAGTTAGCTTGTAGCAAATCTGCAATTACATTGTTAAAATAAGTCAATAAAACGTACAATTTAGGTATCATTTTCCAGTGACAGTTGGCCAACTTTATTATCCCTAAATGTCTACCCCCTTTCCGTTTTGAGCTTCTTGCAGCTTTTTGTATGCAGTGCTTTTAGTAAACGCTGCACATGTGTTGTAATGTTGGTGAAAACGTTTCTTCAGTTGCATCTGTTGTGAAACATTTGTGTTTTTTACACAATTTATTTACATCCTTTTTTTAAACTGCAGCGCATTTCTCCTAGTGTAATTTTTTTTGACCGTTGTAAATGTGAGTCACGTAACATTGTCAAGGGAAACAAATAATACGATTCCTACTTCTGGAATCAGGAGTTCAAGGATGGATAATAAAATCAAAGCACTGAGTGGAACGTAGCGATTCGCAAACAAAGAAAACTGTAAAGACACACATTAAAGATACACTTGTTTAATTTGCTAATTTTCCTTGAAGTAGATTTCATTAAATGAGATGATGTCGTGCTTCACTATTCTCAAACTGTACCTCTAGAAAAACAAAAGATACAGCTGTCGCCTGCGAGACTGATTTGCATATCTTTAATACATAACTCTTGTTATTTTCTGATTTCAAGTGATGAGCCGCGGCTCCGTCAAGTTGAAATGCTAAATTTGAAAAGTTAATTAATTGTGACATTTAGTAGTTATTGTAAGCAAAGTGGGGGGGGGGGGGTGGGGGGGCTCAGCTGCCTCTTCAGCATTCACAGTGTCATTCACAGTGTCATTCACAGTGTCATTTCTGAATGGAGTTTCTCTGTGATTGGTATTCACATCATTCACTGAGCGGTAATTAAAGATTCACCTTGATTCTCATTAGAACGGGAGGAGAGGAATTGTGAGGACATGAGCTGGGTAAAGATACGTTTCACACCACCGGGAGCTTTGTTCACCTGCATTTTGATTTTAGGCAATTATAAACCGTCATTAACTCACCGCCAGAATAATCTCTGTCTTTCTTTACCCAGAGGGCCTCTTTGTCATCTTCCTCCCCCACAAACTCATCCTCCATAACTTGAAATGCTTGCGGATTACATAAACATCTATTACTCACAGCAAGAGCACATTTTTACATTAAAATGAACCAGTGAGATATTTATTGCCAGTCTCAGATCCTGTCAAGGGAAATCCACTTGTTTCAAAGTGTGATCACATCAACTTGTCACCTCTACAATCGTCTTTTTAGCATGTTCAAATTAGTTATTTACTGTATGCAGACCTTAACAGATTAAAGAGACATCACTGGAAACAGAAACAGATTGTTCGGATTGTAGTAAACACATAAAGGATAGACAAATATATAGTTCTGGCTGATTAAATTGCAAAGTTGATTTTAGTTTAGTCTGAAAAGCTGCCAGCTGCTTTTTCCTCACTAAGTGCTTTCTATTTTGTGGATTGTCAGTTAAATGAAATGTTAGGAACTGTGAAGCTGACCGTTGAGCGGCCCAGACCAAGCAAGGAGGCAGAGGCAGAACGTCCAAAAATATAACCCGGTGTGGGCATTTATTAAAACTTGAGCACAGGACACAGCCTCAATCTTGCTGTTCCTGTGCACACAGCCACCAGCCTCAATCCTGCTGCTGCTGTTCACGTGAGCCCAGCCTGCAGCCACCAGGATCTCACACACACACTCCCTGCCAGGCTCTCAACAGACAGGGAAACAGAGCCTAAATACACACACTCTAATCAGCACAACAAGACACAGGTGAGGGGGAGGAGACAACACAGGGCACCAGGTGCACACAATCAACGGCAACACACATGGGTAAAGGGGAACACATTTCAAAATAAAATACAATAAACACTACATCAATAAATTGTATAAAAATGCCCGAAGCCGTCAGTTCACAGTGACAAAGTTACCTTCGTCACACCTTGTCTTCAAGAAATTGACACTAACCAGTGTTGACTGTCTTGGAAGTTACCTTCGTCACATTTCCCTACCCCTCTCCCCAGGAAGCACAGCGTCCTAAAAGTCTCGGCCACGAAAACATGGCGGAGTATTTGAGTTCGGACTCATCAGCCGAGGAAGAAGTTTTGAGCAATATGAAGAGATTGGATGGGGGAATTCAGCCATACAGGTTCGAGCCAAGTAGTCAGAACCGTCAGGAATCCAGGGACAGTGACGATGAGGATGAACAGCACGGTGATCTTGCTGGAGACGATCCCTTTACTCGTGCAATTGATTTCGGGAGGTGAGTAGGAAGACCTGTACATGAATGGTGTACTTGCGATCGGTGTGTAGCCATGGACAATCCTCTTATGAACATATGTTGTCATGAGCTTGAAGAGCTTGAAAATAAACTGTTCACAGACGACTTGGATTGCATATGTTTACACAGGGAATTCGACACTGTGGTGTTAGAAAAAGCTGTGATTCCCTCTCTAGTTTAGCATACTCAGCCTCGTTGTCCCTGGCCCTAGAACCACGATTTTATGGGGCCGGAAAAACTGGGGGAAAGTACACGCTAGCCGGTACTACGCTATATGGAAAGGCCACCAAAAACTGGCCTGGCCTGGACGATAAAGGACGTTTAAACGGGGTTACCCGCTGCAATGGAAATGCGCTATAACATACCTTATTCTTACTCCGAGCACTACTTCTGGTCCTCCGTCGCTTCACACTTGCAGAGGGCGATTTCTCAACTGGCCGAACTGGTGTCCTGGTCGGTGATGACACCAGAAAGACCGATGGTACTGCATCTCCATTAAGTAATGGTTGTTCAATAAATCCCATGTTATGTTTTATCATACTCTCAGAGTAGTCGTCCGGAAACTTGAAATGTTCGCTGCATACATGCCTGTGGATCTTTCGGTTCGGGCCGGCCACATTTCGCTAGCCACTGCCTCCGAACGTACTTCCTACGCTTACCTTTTGGCAACAGATGGAACCGAGCATTCCGTGGATTGTTCCTATCAGAATTGTGGCAATGTTTCGCGATACAATGAGGCATATTTGAAGAGAGTAACTACAGTAAATAACATGAACATCAACGTGTCCTCGAAACCAAACGCATGGTTTACGTCACGTCCGGTAAAATGGCGCCGCCCACAGTGTTGATGTTATTTCGGTAATTAATCAGTTTAAAATCACTGATAATGTCATCGGATTAAAAAAAAAAAAAAAAGACTGGCAGAGACTGGTCTGTTTTATCGGATGATAATTATTTAAAAATGAGTGTCATGAGCATACCATTCCTTTAAGCAATAGCTCACAACAGGCCGTGGTATATGGTCATTATATCACAGCTAAGCTATAGCTGTGATATAATGACCATATACCACGGCCTGAAGTGAGCTATTGCTTTTATAAAACGGTTACAAAGTATGGCAATATGAAAGAAAAATACACACTCAATAGTTGTTATTAGTAAATAATGATGTTAAAAATAAAATAGTCCCTCCGTTGCCTTCTGCACAAAACATGCGAGGTGGTTTCTATGCAAGAATACTAACAGCTAGCGAGCATATTAGACAGGCGACGTTGATCGTTATTTGGCTATTTATTTACATTAATTTGTATGTTGCCGTTTATTGTGCACCCACTGAAAAAATGTCCAGTATCAGTAGAATGGCTTACGAGGTTACTTGTACTGAGGTTTGACTGTTGCTCGGCGTGGCGAGAATATTGCTCCACTTTCTCCGGTCCCCGAGATTTGGCTTCCTGTAGCTCTGGAGAGAGCTTTCAGACCTGTGGCCACTAACGGTCATAATTTCTCTGCTTTCAAGACCCGCATCAGAAAGCTTTTGAATGGTTCGATTCTGTTGTTTTCCAGTTGGTCTACCTGCTCTTCACGTAGCTCTGCATGTCGTCGTTTAGGTGCTTTTTTTTTCTGGAGATAGGCACTGCTCAATCCACTCCTCCATAGTAAGGCCACCCCTGAGGTCGAAGTTAACCTTAAATGTTTCCATCTTAAGCTTTGTAAGTTAGTTAGTTTCGTAAAGGACGTAATGTAACAGTTGTAACGGTTGTATCTTGTCTCAGACGCGGAGGGATACTGACTTGGGAAAAGTAACTACAATTCTACCCGTGATATACGCTCATTATATCACGGCTAAGAACCAATCAGAATGCTAGATTTGACTTATCCGTTTTATAATATTATATATATAACATTGTTTTTTTACCACATTTTACCCTGAATTCCTACTATGACACCCCTGGTATACTGTACATTCCAACTTTATCGCGCTTCACATCTGTCTTTTTATCTTAAAGACATGACATCAAGACAAGAATGATCCAGGGGTTTCTGGGATGGTCAGTGTACACATTGTGGAGGATAATTAGTACTTGGGAGTGAATATTGACGATAAACTGGACTGGTTTAAAATCACTGAAGCCCTTTACAAGAAGGGCCAATTTATTTCTTTAGGAGCTCAAGGTAACATCTGCCTCTTAATGCAGAGGATGGTCTAAGAGTGCTGTCCTGTTTGCTGCAGTGTGCTGGGGAGCAGAGCGAGGGTATCAGACGCCAACAGACCTAACACACTGATCCACAGGGCCAGTGATGTTGTGTGTGGGGGGGGGGGGGAGCTGGACTCTGACGGCTGTGTTAGAAAAGAGAATGTAGACATGGAACCATGTCATGTCCCACTCACTCCATGACACCATGGTCAATATGTGTATGTTTATTTATATTATTTTATCTTTTTATTGCACATTCTTACTACTTATATTTATAAAACATATTTTGTTTTATGAATTGTCTATTTTATTTCATTATAAAATGGAACAACTGTCCCGAAAATAATAATCAAAGTATTTTTGATTCTTATTGTCTAATTAATGTTAATTTTGTAGTAGTTAGCCTCGTTGTTGCTGTTGAAACAGAACATTTGGTTGTAAGTAGTATGCAGCTGTAAAACATTGTGGTTAGCTTAGTGAGGACTTTTTTTGGTCCAAGAAATGTGCTTTCATTTGTAATATGTTATATTTAGCATTAGACTGTGTTCTGGGAGCATCCAGCCCGTGCACACGAGGAAAGCCACAGGGAGTGAGAGCACACCTCCCTGCACTTCATGTGCACTAGGGCTAAACGATATACCGTGTCATGGCGATAACCGCGGTATGCGCATGCGCGGTATTCACACCGCAGGGACGTGCGGTTTTATTCATTTATTTTTTTTAAATGCTAACGCACTTTAGCACAGAATTCAAAATAAAGATACCCTTATTACTTATCGAAACTGCACATACAATATATCCGATTAAAGCTGAGACTCCACAGATTATTTAAGTATAGTATCTAAGCGATCCGATCTCGCAACAGGGGAAGCAAACACAGACATCACAACACGTACCTTTTACGGAGCTTTTACGGGAGATCGTCTCACCGTAGCTGTCAATCTGATCAAAAGACGTGTTCAATGGCATTAAAACGAGAAAGAAAAAACGCGGCTGAATCGGTTGATCCATAGGTTGATAATGTATCTGTGGCTTTGAAGCAATTGTTTATAATCCATAATTCCATTTTTATGTAAAAATCGGATCACAAAAGTTAGCTGCTAATGGTAGCCACCTTGGTGGTATGCAGCTTCCGGTTTTGGCTACGCGTCGTCACTCTCACTCCTTATTTGTTCATGTGTTGGTGTGTGTAGAACTTCCCCTGATATTTGACCTTTTTAGACAGATTTAGCACACAAAAAAAACCCTCTTTTGGGGCCATTTGGGTGGATTTTCCATATCTCTGGCCCACCTTGCTGGATTTTGACATGTGACATCTCTTTCTGACCGTCAGAGCCAATGGAATCGAGGGGAAATCACACAGTCCTTATTTGGTAATGTGTGTGTGAGAGACTTCCGCATATCCAAGACCGGAAGCAGCAGCCACTCTGGTGGCTACCATTATCAGCTAACTTTTGCTCTGCGATATTTACATAAAAATTGAATTATGGATTATAAATTAAATCATTTTTTTATACAGAGACGTTAAAAAGCTATGGATTAACCGATTCAGCCGCGTTTTTTCTTTCTCGTCTTAATGCCATTGAACACGTCTTTTGATCAGATTGACAGCTACGGTGAGACATCTCCCCTCGAAGCTACGTAAAGGTACGTGTTGTGATGTCTGTGTTTGCTTCCCCTATCCGAGTTCAGATCACTCAGTGATGATACTATATACCTAAATAATCTGTGGAACCTCAGCTTTAATCGGATATCTTGTAAGTGCAGCTACGATAAGTAATAATAAGGGTACTTTTATCTTGAGTTCTGTGCCAAAGTGCGTTAGCATTTTTCGCTCAGGGGTCATTTAGATGCTTCTTATGAGACTTGTGTTTTCTTTTGGTATAAAATGGTTTGTATCGTCAGTTAGCTGAGATTATTTCCGTTAATCTGGTATAACACATTAATAGGTTCTTAAATATTACGATCCCCTGAGACACTGTCGTGGAAAAAAAAAAGTAAAGTACCCGCCGGGACTTTGGGGTTTAACAGGTTAAAAAAACCGCAATATATACCGCAGGGGTGCAAAAAACCGCAATGTCAGTTTTTTTCAATACCGTGCAGCCCTAATGTGCACACATGTGAGAGCTCCTATGTGCTTTTCCACATGCACACATGTAGGTCACACCTGTCACCCTAACCCTAATGTTTGCAGAGAGTGACTTGACTGTTCCATCAGCTGATGTAGCTGCATGGGATTCAGCCGATTTTGACAGCCAAGCCTAACTCAGGCAATCGCTTCAAAACATCAATGAAGAAATGGGGCCTGGCAGACAGTTCTGCATGCGAGTGCGGTGACCCTGAACAGACTGCCGAACATATAATAACCACCTGCCCTTTATATAGACCACCCTCGGAAGCCAGCCTCTTCGACTTAGGACCAGAGATGCGGGCATGGCTACACGAACGAGTTGGACCTCTG